>NC_044317.1:12684042-12835087 GCF_007474595.2 Lynx canadensis | reverse complement strand
GTTCTGAACCCACAACACTGCTCCTCTCCCAACCTGGGACCCCACCTCCTTCCTTCCTTCCAAACACAAAACCTGTCTCCTCAACCCCTTAACTCCACCTGCATCTACCCTACCACCTCTTCCTTCAACCTCGTAGGGTCAAAAGTTGATCCTCCCCACGGCCCTGGACCCTCTCTCTCCTTCCTTCCCTTGACCTTCCGCTCCTCACACGGCCCCTCCACATACCTTCAGTTTCCCCTCCAATCTCAGCATTTAATACGCATCAATCTCTCCCAACTGACTTGAGAATACAAGAAAGGCTCCATAACAGTCTTCCAATGGTGGTTTTTAATTTTACAAATTCTGAATTATAAAAATTGTGGTCTTTGTAAACAACACAAACGTAGAAGGAAATTAAGATCTCCCATCGTGCAAAATACTCAATTCCAGGGCTGATGAAATTTCCCCAGACTTATTTATCTTGCAGCACGTGCTCCCCTGACACCCACCTGTGTGCCACCACCTGTCTTAAAGTCCTTTTTGTTACACCTCGGTGATTGCACAGTCTGCCGGCGGGTTACACCAAAATTTACTATGACGTCACAACCTGTCTTTTTCACTTGACAAGAAGGGCTTCCTACGGTATCTGTCACTTTCCCCCCTTTCCCCCGTCCCGAGCCCAAGCGGTTAAGCTCCCGTCCCGCATGCCGGAATACTGCTCTCACCGAGAATGCCACCGTTGCCACCTTCCAGGGACACCGGGCCCATCTCACTCACCCTCTCCACAGCACTGAACGCCGCCTATCGCTCCCGCTACTCACGCACTCTGTCCCTGTTTTATTTTGACACCGACTACCCCGGTCACATCTACACCGCCTTCTCTCCCCTGCCCATCCTTCTGTGTTGCTGTCCCTCAGGGTGTCTGGGACCAGCTTCTCCTCTCAGTTTGCCACCCTCCAGGGTCATTTCACGCGTACCAGACTGACGCCTAAGCCCACAACAGCCCCGAGCTTTACATCTGCACCTCGAGCTGAACAATGGCCATGTCCACTTGGGTTCCCGTGGGTCACACCGAGCACATCTAGAAGGGAAAGCCACCTGCCTCAATCTCCAAATCTGCTCCACTTCTGTGTCCCGCAGTGACACCATACACAAGAATCCCAGGTGTCACCTCCTCTCTCACCTCCCTCTCTCTCACCTCCCTCTCTCTCACCTCCCTCTCTCTCACCTCCCTCTCTCTCACCTCCCTCTCTCTCACCTCCCTCTCTCTCACCTCCTCTATGCGGCCAACCGTCATGGACTAGCAATTCCACAGGCGACATTTCCCTCAGACCATCGACTTCTCCCCCTCCTCACTGCCATTACCTGAGTACAGACCGCCATCCCCGCTCAGATGAAGGCAGAAGCTTCCCGACAGGGCTTCCGCACACCATTCTCCCCACCCCCCCTCAATCCTTCCGAGGAGGGGCGTGGGGGGAGGCTTCTCAAATGAAACTCTTGTTCACACCCCTCCTCGAAACTCTGCAATGGCTTTCTGATGCCCTGAGGAAAAAAGCATTCTCCTGAACAGGAAGTGTGCAAGATCCTTCATCATCAGGCTCATTCCTGACCTCTGGTCTCTTTCTCTCCTCTCCAGCCAGACGGACATACTTATGATTCCTCCAACAGGACAGGCATTGAGTCTCTCTGAAACCCCCAGGATCTGGGCACACTGTTCCTTCGAACCACACGGCATAGTTCCTGCCCCCCTGCCCCCCAAACATGGATAATCCCCTCAGCTCTCACCCTGTTTCACAGCTTATCAGACCCCCTCTCCCCCAATACCGCCTCAGGTGACTCTTCTGTGTTCTCCCACAACACCCTGCACTTCTCCAGCACAGAGCCTCCCACACTGTCACAGCCTGTTTGCCAATCAGGGAAACGGCACAACGGCCCCGCTGAAAATGCAGGCTTTGGGGGCAGACAGGTATGGGTCTGAAAATCTCCCCCACCTCTCATCAGCTCTATGGCTTTGAGCAAGTCATTCCATCTCTGTGCTCCAGGCTCCTCATCCACAAGGTGAGCTACGAACACCTGCCTCGCCGGGTTGCCACAAAGACTACAGGAATACAGACAACACAGGAAAAGCATGGTAACTGGCACCCGAGAAGCACTCAGTAAGTGCTAGTTTTTAGTCTCCTCTTACAATGGAGCTCTCTGGGAGCTGACACCAGTTACCACTTCAGCGTGATTCTGCCGGCATTCAGGGTAGGCACCTAGGAAATATAATCAACGGAGGAATGAGAATATACAATAAACGAGATGGGAAAAAATTCAGGGAAGACTCTGAGATCTTGAGGCTAGGCTCCAAGATTTCAGGGGATATCTAAATCACATAGAGTAATTTTTTAGAATTGTTTTCGGGTTTATTTGTTTTTCAGAGAGAGAAAGGGAGCCAGCAGGAGCCGGGGAGGGGCCACAGAGGGAGAGTATCTTAAGCAGGCTCCACGCTGAGCATGAAGCCCGATCTGGGGCTCATCCCATGACCCTGGGATCGTGACTTGAGCCAAATCCAAGAGTGGGACACTCAACCAACTGAGCCACCCAGGCCGGTAGAGAAGAATCTGAAGATGTCAGAGACAAAGAAATAAAAGGTGTAGCCGGGTTTAAAATAAGTTACATTTAAAAACAAAAACCAAAAAACTAAGATGGCCCTATAATAGTCTCTCCCTCTAGGAAGAATCGCTAAGGCAACCTCAATATTGGGACTGGTTATGCTCACACCTGCTTACGACAAGAAGAGCAAGGGACAGCTCCAAGTCCCTCTGGGTTGTTCCCCTGTATGGTCCCAGCGTGTGTACAAATGGGACCCCACTTGTACCGCTTGTGCCGCTGGTCACAAGGAAGCCTAGTGAGTGGAGCTCGACCGACACACTTCCCACTCTTGCCTCAGCAGAAGGGCCACCTGGGACATTTCTTTCAAACAGACAGACAAAAACCCCAACCCTATCCCAGCCTCTTTCTCTGGAGAGTCTGATCCTGCTGGTCCCGGGTGTGTATCTGTCAAAACGTGCAACCAGGTGATCAGGCAAGTTTAAGAAATTAATACATATCCCTAGCGCTGGAAAAGTGTGCCCCGTGGCCCGGCACCGGCTCCCCTCCTCCCCCTCCCCCCCCCCCCCCCCCCCCCCCCCGCCCGCCCGCATGCCCAGAGGTCACGCTTACAGAGATTCCCGAATCTAACGTGAATGTCCTTCACAGGGGTCCCGAGTGACCAAACATCACGAAGACAGTTCACCACCCTGGCCTACACTTTTCCCGGTAACTCGGCTTGCCGCACTCTGCAGCAGGCTTACAAGTTAGCGAAGCAGAGGCGGACCGCACGTCTCCAGGCGGGAAAACGATTGCACCTGCAGAGGGAGAAGGGCGGGCGAGACCAGCCAAACCCGCGCCAGGCGCTGTGCAAGCCCGAGGCGGGGAGCCCGAAGCCAGGGCACCCCGGCCGCTCTGGACATCGGGCTGAGGAGCGCAGGCCCGGGAGCAGCCGTGCACGGGGCCCCAAGGCCCGGACCCCGGACCCCTTCGGCCGGACGCCGCACAGCCGCAGACCGACTGAGAGAGACGAGGCAGACCCACTCCCGCCCCGGGCCGCCGGAGTCCCCAGCGACCCCGCAGGAGCGACAGGAAACGAGGGGCGGCCGCGACCCCCCCGAGGAAGACCAAAGCGAAAAGGGGGGCGCTGAGACCCGCGCGGAGGGGAGGCCAGAGCGGCCCCGCCGCCGTCTCCTTACCTCACGGGCCGCCGCGGGCTCCGCCGTCAGCAGCACCCCGGCGGCAGCGGGACAGCAGCCACGACAGTTGCCGGGGGTCCCGCCGCCAGAAACGGGGCCCTGGGAATGGGAAGGGGGCGGGGCGGAGGGAGTAAAAAGTTCCGGGGAAGCGGGAGAGACCGCGACCTTCCGCGCTTTACGGCCCCCGGCAAGGGTACGCCCGCGCGTGCCGGCACACGCGCACGCGCGCGCCGTGACGTCCCCGCGGCGGCCCCGCCCCTGCCACGTGGGGCTTGTTTGGGTCTCGCGAGGCCCCGCCCCGGGAGCTCGGCCCCCGCCCCAGTGGTCCAGGCTGCCTTCTGAAGTGTGCAAGTGGAGCGGGGATGCTGCGGTGGGTCGCCGGCCTTGCCGGGGTGTCGGGAGCGCGGGGCTTCGCTCTGCCCTCCAGGCGCCCTGCCGCTTCTGTCCCCGAGCGGGTCCGCGGCTCAAAGCCACTCTAGTCCCTGGCGCAAAAGGGCGGCGTGGACCGACAGTCCCTTGTCTCTGGAAGGCGCTCGGCTCTTCCTTGGGCCAGGCTCTAGCAGAGCGTCTGAAATCCGGTCTGCGGGCCTGGCCCGACCTCGGAGGCGGGTTTAGCGACCCTCAGCTCTGGGCGGGATCTCACTCTGCACCTTCCTGGCTTGCCTGGGCCCGAGGAAGCGGAGTCATTCACCCCGTCTTCTGAGAAGCCTCCCGTCCAGTCCTCCCTTCCTATCGCTTGGCCCTGTTTTCTTTCCCTCGTGGAACTCATCACTATCTAGAAGTATGTGTTCGCTGACTGCCTTTGCCACCAGTTGCAGGCCCCGGACCCTGTCGACAGAACCTCAATCTTAGGCACGGCAGCACTTGCAGCAGCGCTTGGCGCATGGTCCAGTCAGTATTTCTTTGAATGGGGAGCGTCCTGAGGGCACGGCCGCCCCTGCACGGTGGGCCACACTCTCCACTTCCCGGTCTTGGGATTGAAGCCCGTCTTGCCACACGAGCCAGTCTTGTGTCCTTATGGCCTCTGATGATGGGATTCCGCAGTGCACAAGAACCAGAGGGCTGCTGCCATTTTAGGGGGTGGCAGGAAAGCTCAGGGACCCCGGTGGCACCAGGCCGGCCCACAACCTGCACAACTGTCTACCCACTGACTCGCCAGTTAACTCACACGCTACATTGCACCGGGTTCTGGCTGCCTGAGGATGGAAACTCCGCCTCTTGCTGGTCTGACGCATAAAAGTTGAAGACATTCTGCGCTTCTGTGCAGAGAAATTCTTCAGTATTTTAGCTAATGGCTTAGAGCTTGGTGTCACCTGACTGCCCAAAAGGGAGAGGAAATAGACCAACCCATCTGAGGTTGTATTCTTGAGGACGTCCCAGATGTGGCAGTTTGCGGAGAAAAACTTCACAAGTTTTCCTGATGAGTAGTTTCACCTATGCCATTTTCAGGCTTGTGAATTGGGGAGAAACCTAGTTGTCTGTACGAAACGGTGGGTGAAGTGAAGTGATGGTGTTGTAAATTCCATTCCGTTTACGTGCAGTTAAGTAGTGAACACGCTGTACGCATTTCTCCCTGCTTACCTCAACCATCACTATTTTTTTGATGTTTATTTATTTTGAGAGCGGGAGAGAGAACAAGCAGGGGAGAGGGGCAGAGAGAGAAGGAGAGAGAGAGAGGATCCCAAGCAGACTCTGCACCACCAGTGCAGAGCCGGACGCAGGACTGGGACCCACCAACGCTGAGATCATGACCTCAGCCCAAATCAAGAGTCAGACGCTCAACCGCCTGAGCCACCCAGGTGCCCCTCAACCGTCACTATTTTACATCTCCACGTTGAAAGGCTAAGTCCCACGGCTCCTTTATTGTCGACGTTGATTCTTGTACTTTCTAGGCTCTCATACCCACCAAATGCCCTATTCTTCAGGAGGACTGACTGTTTTCTCTTCTGGGCTTCTCCTACCCCACGAAACGTCAGAGTGACTTCTTGTACGATACTTCACAGAGCAGACCATCCCATGCACAATTACACGTCTTGACAGGACTTTTCACTCGTGGTATTTGGATTCACCGTTGCAAACATTCTGCCTTCTTGGTTTTCTGTCTCGCAAGGACTGAAATTACCAGGGGTGGGGAGGATAGTTTCAGCATCTTTTCAAAAGATCCATGCCAGGATTTCCTTTGCACACCGGGAACTGGAGCTCGGAGCAACTCTCTGCTCCAAGCCCGGTTCGGTTCTCGGTTCTCATGCCTTACGCCAGAATGTCCCACGGTAGGTGTAGACAGGAAGGACAAAGAGAAAGTCAATCACTCGGTCTGAGGGTTCCCCTCCACCCCCCATAGCCTCTCTTCCCCAGATCAAAGGCCTGGCCTGCTGGGTAGAAAGTTTCTGCGGCTTGTTTCAATCGAGGGGTTTCTAGCAGCACAGTTAACGCTTCACTCTCCGGTGTGCTCTTGGGATACAGGAAAATGCCGTTGTAATTATCGTACAGCGCTGTAAGTCCTTATTTACATTTTGTAAACGTGCATTTTGCTCAGCCCCTCTCTGTGTGTGTGTAGCGACAGCAGGTGGTGCTGAGGACACGTGAGGCATTTTAGGGCACGGGCTCTTTCACAGGAGCCCCGGGGACTCGAGGCGCCCAGAGTGACCAGCATTTCTGCCTCCGCGGGCGCGGTATTAACATCCTACCCTGTACTTCCATCAAGCCGGAGTTTAATTAACGTGTTCTTTTCATGCGACTGGGTCTGCAAATGAATAAATAGACACGTTAATTACTCTGGCTGAGTCCACTGTGAAACGTGCTTCATGTTTGGCGACGGGGTGTTAAGTATTTGCCATAACAGAGGATAAACACGGTACACAAAACCGTATCCATCTGTGTTACCAGAGCATAAAACAGGATTTGGAAACCAAGGCACAGCACACACAGGCATCCCATCACCCTCCGCGCAGTGGCGGCATGGCTAGAGACAGATAGCCTCCCTTACTCTTCTGAAGGTTTGAGGACTCACATCTAAGTCTCTAACACGCGGAAGACTGAACCAGCCAAGAAAGTGCTAAGCATGCGGTAGGCACCAGCGGTGGTGCCTCGGAATCGTCTCGGGACACGTAAAGCAACACCCTCTGAGTGAACTGGAATCAACCAGGCTAGAAGTCTGACCCGTACTTCTCGAGAGGCTTCCAGGAAGCTCTCTCGTGTCTAGAAACCGCTGGGTGCCAAGAGTTGAGCAGTCCGGAGGACAAATGGTAGCTGTGAAAGCTTTGTGGCTTCAGAAGGACTTTCGCTGGTTCCTAAGGAAGATACTTTGAGCAGGACAGGGCTCTTCTCATACCTCATCCCATTTGATCCTTGTGACAATCTTAGGAGGTGAGGTTTTAGCAGACGATGTGGGCTCAGAGGTAACGTGACTTTTCCAAGATCACGCCGCTTGTGGGAAGATCTAGAGACGGAGCCGAGGTGTTCATTCTGAATCCAGAAGCCATCTGCGCCGTAGCATAGGGCAGGTGGCCAGGAGGACAGCTGAGGCTGGGGACAGAGAGCGAGAAAAGAGCACGCAATGTAACAGTAAGGAGCCCCACCTAGCTGTGCTCCCCGGATCTTTTCAGGCCCTCGTGCCGTCTGCCAGGTGACCTTGCAGTGCGTGAAAGGGTTGGAGTATATGTGTCAGCCGTCCTGAGGACTTTTATAAAAGGTCGGCAGAGACCGCGGTGTGCAGGCCCGGAGCGAGGCCCTAAGGCAAATTACGCGCGTCCGTAGCCCTCCCGGGTGCGGCTTTTCATCAGCGATGGTGCCCTGAGCGGCCACCGTGTCTTGGAGGATCATGGGATCACACCGGAGGGGAGACTCGGGAAACAGATCTGAACCCGGCCTGACGCCCAGCCTGCGACGGCCGCCCGCCAAACCGCAGCCCCCTGCGGGCCCGTAAGCGTGAGGCCAAGTGCTCGTGTGACGCACCGGGTCCCGGTCTGGGGTGTAGCAGCCATCTCGCGGCTCGAATAGAGGGCGTCTGGCCGCGTGGCCACGCAGGAACGACGCAGTCCGGGCCTCCGTCTCCTTGAGGGACTCTTCACTCGCCGCGAACTCAGGAGTCACCGGTCTTTTGTTCCGCTCATCTAACCAGCTTCTGAGCCGCTACGTGTGAGAACCCCATAAGCTGACACGTCGGGAACGACCTCATCATCCAAATCTCCTTTTATTTCCAGTCCACGAATGGTCAACCGGGTCAGAAACCGCGGGGTCATCTGGTCGCCCCGCTGGCTTCTCCCAGTACCTCCGGTTCGTCACCCAGCACGACCGAGTGGTGTCCCCGGACCTCTGGTCTCTTCCGGCCTCTCATTCCTGCCGTTGCTGCCGGCGTTCAGAGAGTAGCATCCCTCGCTTTGATGACGATCCCCGAAGAGATGGCCCCGCTCCTGCTCCCACCCTGGCCTCGCTCTGCAGGGCTGTCTTTCCAAAACACGTGGGATCGTTGTACTCCCTGGCTTAGCACGTCCTCATGACTCCAGTCGTTGCGGAGGTTGCGTCCGGACTCCTTAGCGTGTGGCAGAGCACGGTCCTCATGGTGGAACTCGCTCTGGGCCCACACACTGTGCGACGCTGGGGCCCGATTCCTGGCCTGTTTGCCCCGTGTGTGTGTGCGTGCGGCTCATCTTTCCTCTCACCCTGCTCTCCACTCACACCCGCCAGACCCATCTCTCGCTCGCTGAGATGCCCTTCCTGGCACCTGTCCCGCTGTGCTCGGGGAAGAGTTCTGCATTTAGAATCAAATGCCCCCGCCCCCCAAGCCCCTCCAGTCAGCCTGGCAGACCGTCCAGAATTTCAGAACCTCAGCCCACATCACCACCATCTCTCGGTGAAGCCTCCCCTTCCCCACAACACCTGGTCTCCCTTTGGTGTGGCCGCTGGACTCTCTCCGCCTGTGTCTTTACGTGGTCCTCTCCCCTCCTCGCGTGTCAGTCCCTCCCAAGAGGACCGGCTTCCCCGTAACCATCTTGTGCTGCGCCCTGCATCCACCAGATGATTACTTGAGGGAAAGCGGTGAGCGCGAGCTCCGTTTGCCAATCTGTGAAATGGCAGTTTCGTCGGGGCCTCGGGGCCTCGGAGAGCAGACGGGACTCTTTTCTGCCTTGGGTGTACCAACTCACCGGTAGGTGGCGCTGAGACACGTGAATTGAGGTTTCCCGGGTCTCCCAGCCCCGCATCTGGAGTGCAGGTAGTCAGGATTAACTAGAAACCCAAATCAGACTCGTCAAATCTCCCCCTGAGAGGTGATAATCCATGCGGCCCCCGTGGCACGGGAGGGACTGAGGAGAGGCTCTTTGGTGCAGTTCGTAAAGAGCGAGGTGCGCTTTCCTTCCTGCTGTCCTCACCTCGAGGGGCCTCTGTAGAGTTAGGGGCCCTCAGACACTTGCATCTGGGGCATCATCTGACTCAGTCCCCCAGAGTCCGAGGTCAGAGGGTCGCTGTCCTATTTGGTCAAGAGCATAACTTTGGAGCTGACCTGGCCTGGGTCTGAATGCCTGCACCACCTCTTCCTTGGTGGATGACTCTGGGATGTTAGCTTTCCTGAGCCGCCTCTGGATTAGGCACCAATAGAGACCATATAGAAAGAGAGAAGGAGAGCCTATAGGAGATATATATATATATATCTATACATATAGATATATAAATATACATGTATTATATATAGATAATACAAAAATTTTAAAGCTCCCATATATATATATGTATATGTGTGTGTGTATATATATATATATACATATATATATATATACACATATATACATATATGGTACGTGGGTATATATCCATATACCTCCCTCCCCACATATATATTGAGAGAGAGAGATGGAGAGAATAGAGATTGGAAAAGTTGGGCTCCCGGGACTAGGGGTTGGCATATCTGAAATGATTTGCCCACAAAGCACATTTCTAGGGCCGGCCTGAGACTTGAGTGAGTTTTCACTGTAATTGAGCACCTTCCTTCTCTGACAGCCTCCTTTCTCAGGCTCCCCTTTGCTCTCTTGCAGCCTGGGTTCTTCTGAGGCGCCTTTCGTGGTGTCCAGAGCTTGGTGGGTTTTACCGTTGGAGTTTTAGCTGCTCGGTGGCTCAGGCTGCTGCTCCGTTTTGACCCACCTCTAAAAACTGCCTGCCTTTGTTCGTCTGGGGCATTGCATTCTGTGTTTTGTGCATTTGTATTTTGTAAATGTGTAACTGTTACCGTTTGGAAGGTCCGTTTGGTAGGAGCATTCTCTTTCATCATGGAAGCTGACCCCTCCTCCTCCAAAACAGTTCAGCTTTTGTAGCATTAACTAGAGTTCCATGTGTATTTCAAGTTTTTGGTTTTTGGTTTTGTTTTCTTAGGGGGTAGGGAGTAAAATTTACTTACAATGAAAAACCTACCTGTACCATTTCTTATACATTTGGGGGGGGGGGGCGTGGTGTATGTGTGCTCTATTTCTTAAAGAAATGCTCATTTTTAAATTTGTCTGTTTAAAAACTGAAAACTCCTGCTTTTCTTCCTCCTCTTCCTCGAGGGGTTTGGGTTGAAGCTCTAATGGCAGCCTTCCATCAGGGTGTTTACGTTAAGCCACTCAACGTTATCTGCTGATGAATCGCTTAGCACGGGGCTACTGGCTTCCTGTTTCCGACCTGACGGTGGTCGGCTCTCAGAACCTTCTTTTTCCCTTTCAAGGTAATCGTATCTGTTTCACTGCTGCTCACGTGAGCACTTTGAGCCGCTCGGACCGTTATGTCGGTGGCGTGTAATTGAGCAAAATCTGTTTTCTCTTTGCTTTGAGGACACCAGCTCTCACCAGACAACCCGATCGATGCCCCACACTGAGAAACTCCTACGTCATAGTGGGAATCTTTCTTCAATTGTTTTCCAGTCTCTTACCCCGCACAGCTAAGTGACTAGACCTAACCGTTGCAGAATGAATCAAAACTACTGCTGCAGTGTTCTCCCTTCCCTCACTCCACCCACTTACTTAGGCACCGCAGTCTTTTTTTGTGTTTTTAATGTTTGTTTATTTTTGAGAGAAAGAGACAGAGTGTGAGCAGGGGAAGGGCAGACACACACACACACACACACACACACACACACAGAATCCAAAGCAGGCCCCAGGCTCTGAGCTGTCTGCACAGAGCCCAACGCGGGGCTTGAACCCACAAACCATGAGATCAGGCCCGAAGCCGAAGTCAGATACTTCACCGACTGAGCCACCCAGGCGCCCCCTGGCACGGCAGAGTCTTGAGCTGGCTCTTTATCCTCCCCGAATCCCACGGAGGTCTGTCTGTTGGTTTCTCCCGTGAGCTGGAGGACTCTGTTATGGGATAACCGCTGGTTCCCTTGGTTTTTGACATGAATCTAGCACTCTCCCCCTCACTCCGTCTTCTCCCCTCAAGCAGGGACCTTCGTAAGCGCTGGAGGCGGTATGTTATGTCATTGTTCTTGTTTATTTATTCTCCAGTTCCCTGCGAGGTGCGGACTCTTCAGGGAGAAGGGCACCGGTGGAAAATCGGGAGCCTGCGGAGCCTGTACCACTGCGGACCCGGGGCGTGGCCTTGCCCCTCCCCATCTAGGCTCCCCAAGAGCACAGCCCCTCCCCTCCTCCACAGCTGTGTAACTTTCTAGAATTTAGTCGTGTGTGGGATACTTGGGTTGAATTTCTGTAAGGCCAGCAGGAGGGAGACTGGCGTGACCACGGTCGGGAAACCGAGCTCTGACCAGCGGCCGTTGGTCACAAATGGAATGTCTGGTAGAAACGAATGAGAGCCTCAAGTCACCTGTAAATGGGGATAAAAATGTGTATGTGGCACACAATATAGCATATTTACATTTCTATTGATAATTTGAATGTATTAATCTTCTTAAAATTTATTAAAATGTGGATTACAATTTTAAAACAATATAGATAATACAAAAATTTTAAAGCTCCCAAAATTCTGCATTAAAAAGTGATTCCTGGGTGCCTGGGTGGCTGAGTCAGTGAAACATGTGACTTTGGCTAGGGTCATGATTTCACGGTTCATGACATCGAGCCCTGCATTGGGCTCTGGACTGTCGGTGCAGAGCCTGCTTGGGATTCTCTCCTCCCCCCGCCCCCTCTCTCTGCCCCTCTCCCACTTATGCATTTTTTCTCTCCCTCTCTCAAAATAAATAACACAAGCTTAAAAAAAGGCTATCCCCCCCCTTGTTTTCCTTCCAAAGTAATTAATTTGTTACCTGCTGTATCACAGGATAAGTGTTACTAGTGTTAATAGCTGCTATTTATCAGGGACTCGCTTTGTGTCAGAACGGTGCCTTATAACATCCCCACGTATTCACCCTGTTCGGTAGACAGCCTTAACCCTGTTTTGGGCGGCAAGAAGCAGGCTCAGAGGGATAGAACATTTGCCTGGCAATACATGCCCTAAAAGGAGAGAATCCAGACTTTAAATCATTTTTTTTATTTATTTTTGGGACAGAGAGAGACAGAGCATGAACGGGGGAGGGGCAGAGAGAGAGGGAGACACAGAATCGGAAACAGGCTCCAGGCTCTGAGCCATCAGCCCAGAGCCCGACGCGGGGCTCGAACTCACGGACCGCGAGATCGTGACCTGGCTGAAGTCGGACGCTTAACCGACTGCGCCACCCAGGCGCCCCTAAATCATTTTTTTTAATGTTTGTTTTTGAAAGAGAGAGAGACAGAGCGCAAGCAGGGGAGGGGCAGAGAGAGAGGGAGACACAGAATCTAAAGCAGGCTCCGGGCTCTGAGCTGTCAGCACAGAGCCCAACGCGGGGCTTGAACCCAAGAACCGTGAGATCATGACGGGAGCCGAAGTCGGACGCTTAACCAACTGAGCCACCCAGGCGCCCCAGAGAGAGGCCAGATTTTAAAACCCCAAGCGATCCCGTGTTTGGAAATTGCCTAGACCAACCAATATTAACTCATCCGACCCACACACCTGAGGCCTTTCCACCAGGAGCTGGGCAGACAAGCTCCCTGGGAGAGAATGAGGGAGGGCGTTTTTGTATCCATACGGCCACCGGACAACGCTGGTAAAAATAACAGCAGCAGGTGCCAGGCTAAGTCGGCTAAGTTCTTGCCATGGATCATTTTATTTATTAATTGATTTATTTTTAGATTTTTTTTTTACTTTTTATTTTTTTTATTTTTTTAAATTACATTCAAGTTAGTTAGCCTATAGTGCAACAATGATTTCGGGAGTAGATTCCTTAGTGCCCCTTCCCCATTTAGCCCATCCCCCCTCCCACAACCCCTCCAGCAACCCTCGGTTTGTTCTCCATATTTAAGAGTCTCTTCTGTTTTGTCCCCCTCCCTGTTTTTATGTTATTTTTGCTTCCCTTCCCTTACGTTCATCTGTTTTGTATCTTAAAGTCCTCCTATGAGTGAAGTCCTAGGATATTTGTCTTTCTCTGGCTGACTACTTGCACTTAGATAATACTCTCTAGTTCCATCCATGTGGTTGCAAACGGCAAGATTTCATTCTCTTTGATGGCCGAGTAATGCTCCATTGTACATACGTGCCACACCTTCTTTATCCGTTCATCCATCGATGGACATTTGGGCTCTTTCCTTACTTTGGCTATTGTTAGCGCTGCTGTGAACGTTGGGGTGCGTGTGTTCCTTCGAAACGGCACACCTGTATCCCTTGGATAAATGCCTGGTAGTGCAATTGCTGGGTCCTAGGGTACTTCTATTTCTGATTTTTTGAGGAAGCTCCATCCTGTTTTCCAGAGTGGCTGCACCAGCTTGCGTTCCCACCAGCAGCGCAAAAGAGATCCTCTCTCTCCGCATCCTCGCCAACATCTGTGGTTGCCTGAGTTGTTCACGTTAGCCATTCTGACAGGGGTGAGGTGGTATCTCGTGGTGGTTTTGATTTGTATTTCCCTGATGACGCGTGACGTTGAGCATTTTTTCACGTGTCGGTTGGCCATCTGGATGTCTGCTTTGGAGAAGTGTCTATTCATGTCTTTGGCCCATTTCTTCACTGGACTATTTGTTTTGTGGGTGTTGAGTTTGGTAAGTTCTTTCTAGATTTTGGATACTAACCCTTTATCTGATACGTCGTTTGCAAATATCTTCTCCCGTTCCGAAGGTTGCCTTTTAGTTTTGCTGATTGTTTCCTTCGCTGGGCAGAAGCTTTTTATTTTGATGAGGTCCCAGTAGTTCATTTTTGCTTTCGTTTCCCTTGCCTCCAGAGACGTGTTGAGTAAGAAGTTGCTGCGGCCAAGGTCAAAGAGGTTTTCGCCTGCTTTCTCCTCGAGGATTTTGATGGCTTCCTGTCCTACCTTGAGGTCTTTCATCCATTTTGAGTTTATTTTGTGTGTGTGGCGTAAGAAAGTGGTCCAGGTTCGTTGTTCTGCATGTCGCTGTCCAGTTTTCCCAGCGCCGCTTGCTGAAGAGACTGTCTTTATTCCACTGAATATTCTTTCCTGCTTTGTCAAAGATTAGCTGGCCATACGTTTGGGGGTCCATTTCTGGGTTCTCTATTCTGTTCCATTGATCTGAAAGTCTGTTTTTGTGCCAGACACGGGTCATTTTAGATTCATAACCACCCTCTGAGGCAGGTTCTACTGTTCCCAATTTGAAGAAGCTAAAACTCAGGCTCGGAGAGGTTAAAGAATTTGGTTGACTTAGAGAAGTAGTGGAGGAAGGATTCCAATCCAGGCAGCACAACAGGAGGGCTTAAGCTCCTCAATTCTCTACTCTGGGGGCGCCTGGGTGGCTCAGTCGGTTAAGCGTCTGACTTCGGCTCAGGTCAGGATCTCGCGGCTCGTGAGTTGGAGCCCCGCGTCCAGTTCTGTGCTGACAGCGCGGAGCCTGCTTGGGATTCTCTCTCCCTCTCTCTCTGCCCCTCCCCCACTCGTGCTGTCTCTGTGTGTCTCAAAATAAATAAATAAATAAGGTTAAAAAAGTCATTTCTAAAACACCAGTCATCTACTTTGTTCATGAATCTGTCGTTTGGGCAGGGCTTGGTGGCGTCAGCTTATTTCCACCCCGTGTGGCATCGGCGGGGGGAGTGGGGGGCCTGAAGTCCGGGGGCTGGAACCGTCTGAGGGTCACCAACATGTCTAATGCTTGTGGCTGGTCGTCAGCTGAACACCTACACGTGGGCTCTGCCTGCAGCTGCTTGGCTTCCTCCCAGCACGGCAACCCAGCAACATTATCAGTCATTAGACGAGGCAAATTAAAACCACAATGAGCTATCACTACACCCCTACCAGAATGTCTAAGACCAAAAAGACTGACCATGCCCAGGGGTGTCAAGGATGCTCTCGTACAAACATTTTGGAAAAGGGCCAGGCAGTCTGTTAGGAAGTTAAACATCCACTTACCCTGTGACCCAGCCATGTAACTCCAAGGTAATCCCTGCGAAAGGAAAGGAGAGTGTATACAAGGGCTTACACGCGAATGTTCACAGCAGCTTTATTTGAAGGAGCCAACAATGAGAAACACCCCACATGTTCATCAGCAGGTGAACAGATAAGTAAATTATGGCATACAGTGAAATATAATTCAGCAATAAAAATTAATTAACTATGGGTACATGGAATAACATGGGCAGCTCTCAAAGTTACGATGCTGAGTGAAAGAAACCAGACAAAAAAGTGCATGCACCGTATTATTCAATTTACATAAAACGTTTAGAAAACGCAAACTGACCTGTGGTGCCGGGAAGCACGCCAGCAGTTGCCTGCAGATGTTAGAGGTGGGGTAGAGGGAGGGATGACAGAGGGGCATCAGGAAACTTTTAGGGCTGGTGGGTGTGTTCGACATCTTGATAGCCGTGATGGTTTCAGGGGCATACGCACGTCAAAATTTACCAAGCTGCACACTTTGAATATGTACAGCTTACTGTGCATCAATTGTATCTCAGCTTAGAAAATGAATACCAACTCGGGTGGAAAAAGAAAGGGCGTGTGGGGGGAGATGCATTGTGGTGGCCATGTTGGAAAACATGACCTACCTCATTCACCAGGTGCTTCCAACATGCCGGGTACTGTGTGTGCTAAGTGCCTCGTGGCACTGGCGCTGAGTCCACCGGATAACCCAACCTGAGGGAAGATGAGGAGGTGGCCAATTATTTATTGTTATGATCATCTTGGTTGCTGTTACAGAACCACGAGGTCTGGGTCTCTCTGGGACTGAAGGATGTCTCAGGGCTCTGGTGAGCAGGCCATCAAGGCTTTCCTTCCAGAGCCGCAGGAGAAACTGCGGGCCACTTCTTGGGACAGTCCGGAAGCAGAGCAACGTGGAGAAACGGGTGGGGGCTTTGTGAGAGGGTGTGGGGACATGGCTGCCGAACTGAGAAGCTGGAAGGAGGCAGCAGAGGGGCCCCTCTTGGGCCGGAGAGGCCCCCCCTTCTTCTGTTACATTAGCCCCTTTGGACAGGTAGGTGCCTGCTCTGGACCCTCTGGTGACTGCATCCAGCTTTCCTCTGGGAACCACCATGCTGTGACTCCAAGTCCCCAAAGACCCTCTGAAACTGCCCCCCTGCCTCAGCTTCCAGAGGGCACAGGTGACCCAGGCCCAGCCAGCCCACTGATCACAGTGATGGGTTTGGGCAGGTGCATGGTCCAGGCTAGGTTGACCAACATCAGCCTCGGACCTCTGTTTCAAGTAACAGGAAGGAGACTCTTCCTTTTCCCCGAGGTGGCTACGCTGGCCAACCTGAGCCTTGGGCCCTGGGGGACATCTTTCCACCACGTGTGGAGAGCCTGCCCGCAAACCAAACGAAAAGACAGATGGCTACAGAGTAGAGAGAAAGAAAGGGGTGTGCCTCTGACATCGCAGTTCAGGCCTGCGGACCCAGCCAGACCCGAGGCCGGGACCTCTCCGGGACTGGTTTCAGGGGCCAGTAAACCAAGTCCTCTGCTGAACTGCTTGCAAACCGAGTGGTCCTCTGTGCTTCGCCCCAGCACTCAGAGGCCCCACCCCCACCCCTCCAGGGGCTTTCCGAGAGACCCGGATATTGGGGTTGGCCCACAATTGCACCGCGCCTGTGTCTGTACCCCCCACCCCTCCGCACCTAGGGAGGAGGCGACGTCAGGCCCCTCGTTCTGGGGCCACAGGAAGGGCCCGGTTGGAGAAGCGCTGCACGCTCCGTCCAGCCTCGGGCTGATACGGAGAGAGATGGCGTCGCCACCAAAGCTCCCCAGTAGAGTCCCGGCGTCCTGGCGTGCCTGGGCCCTGTGTGTCTGGCTGCTGCGCTCTGTCTCAGGTGAGCTTCTCCCCTCTCTCTGTCCCAGATCCTAATTAGGCCTCTCGCTCCGTTTAAAATATTGTTTTAATGTTTATTTAGTTTTTGAGAGAGAGCGAGAGAGGGGCAGAGACAGGGAGCAGGTTCCAGGCTCTGAGCTGTCCCACCACCGTGAGATCATGATCTGAGCCGAAGTCAGCCGCTCAACGATTGAGCCACCCAGGCGCCCCTCTCGCGTTTAATGGGGATGGAGGTTTGTGACTGTGGACAGATTCTGGTTTAGGAGCGTAGCGGGGACTATTGGAAGCGGAAGGCGGGAGAGCGGCTGGTGCACAGCCGGGTGGACCCCTCACTCCCACCTCCCATGAGGAACCTAGGCCTGAGTGACTGCAGGGTGCCGAGAAGGGGGGCGGGGGAGGTGCAGGGGCTGGACCTGGACAGACAGAGGGGCTTGGGCGGGGCAGTTGAGGGCTGGGAGGGGCGGTCTAGGTACTTGGGGAAGGGGTCAGATCACCCGTGCCTTGCGTCCCGTGGAGCTGAACAGAAAGAGTAGAAACTGGTGACATTGATTAAGGAGGCACTGTATGCTAGACTTTATCTCATTGAATCCTTATGACAATTCTGTGAGGTAGATTCTACAACCCTCATTTTAGAGTGAGACTGAGGCTTAGATAAGGTGTCCACAGTCACACAGCTAGCTAGTAGATGGGGGTCTGGTGAAAGCGGTGGAGTTGGGGGGCAGGTGTGACATGGGCTGGGGCATGATATTGGGGCCAGCAGGAGCAGCGGGAGGCTGGGGGCCATCCGGGTGGCAGGAGGTGACCCAGGCTCAAGAGGCTTTGGTGGAGGGGAGGACAGCTGTGTGACAGGATCTGCAGGACCAGGAGACTGGGACTTGTCTGCAGGCTGGGGAAGCTGGAGGATGGGGAATGCAGGGCTGGGGGGTGGATCTTCCTCACTCTAATTTGGTGGAAATGAGGCCGGAGAGAAACTGAGGAACCCTCAGGGAAGAGCTACCCCAGTGCGCTTGTCCAGGAGCCAGGAGAGAGGGTGACGGAGAGATCCCAGGGACCAAGACTGAGGCACCAGAAGGGCTGATGGACGGGTGGGAGGGGAGCAGAGTGGGGTCAGCCCCTGGGGTTTGAAGGCAGACCCGGCTTTGAGCCGGGAGTGGTCAAGGTAAGTGCCACAGAAAGGTCAAGAGAGATGAGGGCGAGGAAATACCACTACGTCCTGGGTCTTGGTGTTCAAGCGTGATGGGAGAGACTTGTTCTTTTCAAAATGTGAAACTTTTCATTTCTGACGGTGATAGTAAAGCCTGCAAAGTAAAATTACACAGCAGTAGATTTATTAAAAGCCCTAAGACCTCCCATGGTCCCGAACCCACACGCTACTGCCGTTAACGGTTAACAATTCCTTCAGGTTTTGGGATATTAGCGAAAAGAAATACGTACGTGTGTAAGAGAATTCCCGTTCCTCCACACCTTTGCCGAGACTTGAGAATTACCTGTCTTTTTCATTTTAGCCATTGAGGTACGCGTGCGCCTGATGTCCTCCTAGACTTTTTTTTTTTTTTAATCTCCCCATAGTCTTAATTTCTGTTTCCCTGATGAATAATGGCATTGAGCGCGTTTTCATGTTTGTTGACCTTTACGATATCCTGTTCTGTGAAGGGCCCGTTCAAATCTTCTGTTCATGTTTCTATTGGTTCATTTGACTTTTTGTTTATGATTTATGGGAGATCTTTATATAATCTAAAAATCTAAATAGAACTCCTCTGTTGGTTATTTGTGTTGTATCTTCCAGTCCATGGATCTTTTCGCTGTTGTTAATGGTGTCTTCTGATAAACAGCCACTCCCAATTTTAATGTTGTTTACATAATAGCTTTTCCATTATAATGGACTTTTTTTGGTGTCGTATGTAAGAAATCTTTGCCTACTAAGATTTCTTTCCGAGGTTTATGCTGATAAAGATATTCTCGGGGTGCCTCGGTGGCTCAGTTCATTAAGCTTCTGACTTCGGCTCAGGTCACGTTCTCACAGTTTGTGAGTTCCAGTTCCGCATCAGGCTCTCTGCTGTTAGCACGGAGCCCACTTAAGATCCTTTGTCCCCCTCTCTCTCTGCCCTTCCTCTTCTCGTTCTTTCTCTCTCTCTCTCAACATAAATAAATAAATAAAGATATTATCCTATGTTTTCTTCCAAGCTTTCCTGTTTTACATTCCAGATTTAGATGTGTGATCCAGCTGAAATTTTTGGTTGTAATCCAGTAAGAGTTGGAGGTTAAAGTTCACTGCTTGTGCAAAACAAACAAACAAACAAACTCACTGCTTGTGCATATGTGCATATCCAGTTGACCCAGCACAAAAGGCCGTCCTTTCTCCGTAGCCTTATAGCATCGCTTTGTCATAAAACTGTAGACACGTTTTGGATTCTGGCTCATGTTCCACTGCTCCCTTGTGTATTCTTGCACCAATACCACACTGTTTTCATTACATCAGCCCCTTGAAAGTTTTGGTTCTTGGGAGTGTAACTCCTCCAGCTCTGCTGTTCTTCAAGATTGCCCTAGATATTCTAGGAACTTTACATTTGCATAAAAATTTTAGAATCAGCTTATCATTTTCCACAAAAAGACCTGCTGGGGTTTGATGGGAACTTTTAAATGTACTAAGACTTGTTTTATGGCTCAGAAGACGAGCTAAGTTTGACGCTGTGTATCACTTTAGGAAAAACTGACAACTCCATCACAGTGAATGTTCTAATGCATGCGCGTGGTATCTGTCTCCACTTACTTACATTGTAAACATTTCTTTCAATAATGTTGTGTAGATTTCACTGTAGAGGACTTGCATAGTTTTAGGAGATTTATTTCTAGGGAGGGCACCTGGGCGGCTCTGTCGGTTAAACGTCTGACTCTTGATTTCGGCTCAGGCCATCATCTCACAATTCTAGAGTTTCAGCGCCACATGGGGCTCCACGCTGACAGCACGGCGCCTGCTTGCCATGGTCTCTCTCTCCCTCTCTCTCTCCCTCCCCGTCTGCAGCTTGTGTGCGTGCTCTCTCTCTCCGAATGAACTTAAAAAAAAAAGATTCATTTTTAGGTATCTGTTGGTTTTGATGCTATCATAAGTAGTATTTTGTTAATTTTATTGTCTGTTTATAGTTAATATAGAACTATAATTTATTTTTCTATACTTACCTTATATCCAGTGACCTTGATAAACTCATTTATTAATTCTAACAGATTATACATTTAAAATTTTATTATGTTTACCACTAGGTTGTCTGCAAATGCGATTTTATTTCTTCTTTAACAGTCCTTAGGTGTTTTTAGAAACAACTTCTGTGAAGTATACGTGTCACGCAATCCACTCAATTTAGATGCACTGTACAATTTAGTTGTTTTCAACAAATGTACCAAGTTTATCGGTACATTTACCAATGTACCAATGCAACTATAACCAGCATTGAGTCTTAGAGCACTTTTATCATCTGGATAGATCCCCCGTGTCTGTTTCCAGTTATTGTATCAGCAGCACTCACACATTTTTTGACCCATCACCTTCTTATTTTCATTTACTTTTAAATACTGCTATACTTCCAGATTTACTCTTTGACCCATGGGTTATTTAGAACTAAGTTATTTTCCAAACATTTGGGAATTTTCCAAACATCTTTGTCATTGGTCTCTAACTGAATTCCACTGTGGTCAAAGAACAATGTGTGTGTGACTTGAATCCTTTTAAATATATGAAGACTTGTTTTATGTTCAGAATATGATCTAAGTTGATAAAGGTTCCGTGGGCATTTGAAAAATAAGTGTAATTGGGGGTTGTTGGGTGGAGGGCTCTATAAGTACTGTTTTGTAAATTGGTTGATGGTATTATTCAAGGCGTCTGTATCCTCAGCGATTTTCTACCTACTTGTTCTATCAAATATTAAAAGATGGGTGTTGAAATCTCTGGCCATTATTGTGGATTTGTCTGTCTTTCTGTGCAGTTCTATTACTTTTGCTTCTTTTATTTTGAAATTCCATTATGTGTGTAAGTGTTTAAGATTGTTATATTCTCTTAATGAATTGAACTCTTTAACATTATGAAATAAAACTTTTTACTGTTAGTATTCTTTGCCCTGAAATCAACTTTATCTGATTTTGATACTACCCTTTCTGTTAAAAAAAAAAATCATAGTAGCATAGTATGACATTTCCATCCTTTTTCTTTTTTTTATTTATTTTTTTATTTTAAAAAAAAATTTTTTTTTTCAACGTTTATTTATTTTTGGGACAGAGAGAGACAGAGCATGAACGGGGGAGGGGCAGAGAGAGAGGGAGACACAGAATCGGAAACAGGCTCCAGGCTCGGAGCCATCAGCCCAGAGCCTGACGCGGGGCTCGAACTCACGGACCGCGAGATCGTGACCTGGCTGAAGTCGGACGCTTAACCGACTGCGCCACCCAGGCGCCCCTCCATCCTTTTTCTTTTAAATTATTTTTGTCCTTATGTGGGTTTGTTGTGGATGGAATATCCACAGGATTCCTGTCCAATCAGACTTTCAATTGAGGTGTTTAGACCACTTACATTTAATATGGTTATTGAAATGGCTGGGTTTATGTCTTTCTGTTGGAATGACCCTTTTACATCGTTAAGTGTACATCTTCATCTCTTCGTACTATTTTTTGCCTTGAAGCCTATTTGATCTGATGTTAGCATAGGTGTATCAGTGATAATAATACTTTTACTTTCAGTGTTTTCAAGTCCTAATATTTAGGGTGTGATCTTTGTTAGCAGGTTATAGTTGTTAGATTTTGATCCATTCTGTCTATCCTAGTCTTTCAATTGTAGAATTTAGTCCCCTTATATTTAGCGTATTTACTAATATATTTGGGTTTATACCTACTATAGTCCTTGTTGCTCGTTCCCTTTTCTCTTATTTGTTGTCTTCTTTTGCATTCTTTTTTTTTTTTTTTCAATTTATTTTTGGGAGAGAGAGGGAGACAGAGTATCCCAAGTAGGCTCCACACTGTGAGTGCAGAGTCTGACGCAGGGCTCAGACTCACTAACTGTGAGATCATGACCTGAGATGAAATCAAGAGTCAGATGTTCAACTAATTGAGCCACCCAGGTGCTCCTGGATTCTTTTAAAAAATATTCCCTCCTCTAAAAACTTGTTAAGTATACATTCTTTTATTATTCTTTTAGTGGCTACTCCTACGGATTAAAATATGCATTTCTGACTTCATGGTCTAATATAATACTACTTTGACCACTTCTCTAATGAGGATATAATGTTAGAGTATTTTAACTTCACTTGCCTCCTCCCAACTTCTGTGTTGTTCTTATAAGACATTTCAAGTCGACATTTCTTTTTTTTTTTTTTTTTTTTTTTTAACGTTTATTTTATTTTTGGGACAGAGAGAGACAGAGCATGAACGGGGGAGGGGCAGAGAGAGAGGGAGACACAGAATGGGAAACAGGCTCCAGGCTCTGAGCCATCAGCCCAGAGCCCGACGCGGGGCTCGAACTCACGGACCGCAAGATCGTGACCTGGCTGAAGTCGGACGCTTAACCGACTGCGCCACCCAGGCGCCCCTCAAGTCGACATTTCTATTGCTTTGTACAGACAATATTTATTTATATTTAACTACATATTTACCCTTTCTATTACTCTTCATTCCTTCATGCATTTCCCTGTTTCCATCTAGAGTCGTTTTTCTTTTGCCTGGAGATTTCCCTTTAGGATTCCTGTAGGTGACATATTATCTCAGCTTTTATCTGGGAACATCTTTATTTTCAAGACGGTTTCATTAGGTAAGAAAAAATTCTATGTTGACAGGTTTGTTTGTTTGTTTTCACGCAAGAACTTTAAATGTCTTTTCATTGTCTTCTGGCTTCCATCATCTCTGGTGAGAAGTCATCCATCAGTCTTCGTGTTACACAGTACAACGATCAAAATGAAGAAGCCAAAATTACTATGATTCAATCTACAAATCTTACTCAAAATTCACCAGTTTTCTCTCCAATATTCTTTAGAGTAAAATAAATATATATAGATGGTCTATATATATATATGGACCATATATATATATGGTCCAAGATCCGATCCATGATCACACACTGCATTTAGTTATCATGTCTCTTTATTCTCCTTTAATCTGGAACAGTTCCTTAGTTTTCACCTTTCATGATGGAGTACAGACCAGTTATTCTGTAGAATATACGTCAACTTGGGTTTGATGCTTCAAACCTGATGTTTCCTCATGATTAGATTCAGGCATGCATTTATGACAGGAATACCACTGAAAGATTGTGTTCTCAGTGCCCTGTATTAGGAGGCACATGATGTCTATTTGCCCCGTTCCTGTTGATATTAATTTTGCTCATGTGGCTGGGTGCCTGGATGGCTCATTCAGTTCCGCGTCCAGCTCTTGATTTGGGCTCAGGTTATGATCTCACTGTTCATGGGATCGAGCCCTGCGTCACACTCTGCCCTGGTGGTGTGGAGCCTGCTTGGGATTCTCTCTCTCCCTAGCTCTGCCCCTCCCCCACTCGTGCTTTTTCTCTCTCTCAAAAAAAAATAATAATAAATAAATAAATAAATAAATAAATAAACTTACCCAAACCCAAAATGTTTTACCATCTATTGATGCTTCTTGTCTGAGTGATGATTCCTATGGTGGTTGTCAAATGGTGGCTTCCTAATTCCAGAATTCCTTCTACAATTAGAAGTGTATGGAATGCAGTTTTAATAGAGTTCCATCTACTACTCATTTGCCTTGTTCCTAGGGCTGACCCATTTGGGACATTGAACTGAAATCCTGGTGTATACAGCAGAGTGTTTCCTTCTGAGATGTCAAACTCTGATCATTTATCTTCTCAGCACTGTGACTCTTCAAAATTCCGCTCTGCTTCACAGAGGTTGGGCTTAGCTTTTAAGGTTCCCATCTTATAAAATTTCAGACTTCAGGTAATGGTGATAACTGAACATATATTTGAGGTTCCTCAGGCTTCCGGTTTTGTCACTGCAGCCTGTGAGATTATAAACGGCTCTGCTAATTTCTCTTGTCTCACCTGCAGCCTTCCCCCTGGGGAAAACCTGGATCCTTAGCCTCTTGCCAGAATTGGCAATTCCAGATGGCTGAAAGTTGTCACTTTGCACCTCCGTGGCTCTTCCCTCTGCACATCCTTAACCCTTCTGGCCACTGTTGCTTCTGTACCTCTCTTAAACCTGAAATATCGTCTGTTCCTCTGGCTTTTCTAGTTGTTTTCAGTGGGAACATTATTTGGCTGCCAACAACTCCATCCTACCCAGAAGTGAGAGTTCTACATTTTCCTTTTATGGGGCCTGCATAGTACTGCATAGACCGGGTGTCTCATTTAAAACTTTATCCTCTCCTCTAATTACATTTATTTTCTCATTATTATAACAGTCCTGTTTGTAGGTCTACCAATATACCTGAGTCCAGTTATTTTCCTAAGGTAAATTTATGGAAATAAAATTGCCAGATCACAGAGTGTGATGACGTACAGTTTTGACAGGTATTCTCAAATGGCGTTCTGGTGAGACCGGACGCTTCGGCTGAGCTGACAGTGTCTAATAAAGGACTACTGAGTTGTTTTGAGTGGGTCACTATCCTCTCTGCCTCTTCAGGTGCCCCAGAAGTCCTCCAGCCCTCTCTGTTCCAGCCTCGGTCTTCTGTGGTGAGTGGACGAGGCAATCCACAGATCTGGTGTGTGGTGCAGGGAAGCCCTGCCAGGGCTCATGTCTTATCTTGGTACCAGCAGCTGAAGGGGAGTGGCCCCACCTTCCTGCTGAGTCAGCGAGAAGGCGCTCCCCCCACCTATGGTTTTGGTGTGAACCCTCGCTTTCTGGCAGAGATGGACCCAGCCCAGAATGCTGCGCTCCTGACCGTGGGCAATGCCAGCCCTGCTGATGAGGGCACCTACTACTGTGCCATATGGTTTTCAGGCCAGTATGTCTTTGGAGAAGGTACCCGACTGCTCTATCAGGGTGAGTCTAAGAGCGTGGGGATCTGGTGCCCCTAGTGCATACGATTGCAATGGAGCTGGTGGCAGTGGGCAGAAAGGTGTAGATGGTGGAGCCCCCTTGGAGGAAGCTGTTGTCGGCAGGATGAGGGAAAGAGAAGGAGGGCCAGGAGAGTAGACTGCCAGCAGGGAAAATGCTCAAGCTTCTGGATGGTGGAATTGGCTGGAAGCATTTGAGGATGGACAGAAACACCTTAGACCGGATTTGTAGGCCTGGGAGGGGAAGCCTCATCAAGAACATTAAATCCCTTCCCTTCCCTTGCTCTGTAGGAAGGATACTGGAGGCCCGGAGGACAGAAGGTACATGTGGCAGAGATAAGCTCAGCTCATATTCTGCTCAACAGGCCAGAAGGCCAGTTGTGGGGCAAAGTAGATTCTGACAAAGGCGAGGAAAGGCCATAGAGGAAGGGTAGAAGAGTCTCCAGAGGCCCCAGAAGGAGGGGGATCAATAGGACTGAGTTTGGGAGAGGCTGGTGGTATTGGGTAACATCCTTCTTCCTCTCATTCCCCACAGCTAAGAGGCAACCCCTGGCTCTGCAGCCACCTGAGCTGAGCCTGTTCATCCCCGCCTACGGCCCTCCCTTCCATGTACTTTGCGTGGCCCTAGGACATAACCCTGACCCTCTGAGGGTGTCCTGGGTCCTGGAAGGCCAATACCAGGAGGAAGAGGACTCCACTGGGGGAGCTGGGGATCCCATGGTCAGCTGGCTGCAGCTGCCTCAGGAGGTGGCAGGAATGTCTGTGACTTGCCGAGGCTTGCACCAGAGTGGAGTCTCAGAAGTCGTGCTGCCCCTGCCCTGGGGCCGAGGTGAGTAGAGAGGACCCAGGGGTTGTGCTCCAGTCTTCCTGATGCAACCACCTGGAACCCAGACATCAATTACTCCCCGGCAAACCAGAAAGTCAAGATAAGCACTGCTGTGTGTGGCAAAGAACCCTTGGCTCTGCCCTAGCTTCTGGTGAAGCCTGGACGTGGCTTTGGAGCCCGTGCAATGTTGTGGGACCAGCTACCCCCAAAGTCCTAATACCTACTCTGTCACTCCTGGCTTCTGTGTTCCCTAGTGGTGAATGCCTGCTTATTTCCTTTGGGGGACAGGGCAGAGGGAAGCTATACGAAGGGCATCTGCTCTGTTCCAGGGCACAGGAGAACGCTGGAAGTGGAGAATGCGAACAAGAGTGGACACATTCTTCTAGGTACGGACCCCCCGACACTGACGTGGGACCCCCTGGGTGGTGAAGCCTTGACTTTTCACGGTCATCGACTCATTCAGCAATCATTTTATGGAGTACTAAGTATTTGCCAGGGCAGAGAGGTGACTGGAACACAGTCTGAATATTAGTGAGTCTAGAGGGGTAGGTCGGACACTGAACCAAGGTTTAAAATGCAAGGAACACTGCACTAAAGGTCCTAGGACAGGAACACAGGAAATATTCAGGAGCTCAGCCAGGAGAGGGGCCCTCCCGCAGGGGGGTCTGGGAAGCTCCTGTGTTGATGCAGTCAGAGCTGAGCCCTGAGATTCTGGCTGGAAAAGGTGTAGACCCAGTCCAAAGCACCTGGGTCTAGTCCTGGTTCAGCCCTCAACATTCTGTGGCCCCTAGGGTGGGGGGAGTGGGGGGGGAGGTGGAGGAGGAGTCTTTTACCCTCTCTTGGCCTCAGATCCACCTACCTACTTACCCCATCCAGCCCAGACCATCTCTGCACTTACAGATCTTAAGTCTAACTTTTTATCCTATAAATGGGGAGTAACACAACTTCACAGAGGATAAAGTGAGCCAGAGAGGCCTCCTTAGGAGGAGGCAGGGGCAGGGAGAAGCCCATGAAGATGCATTGTTCATTGCGGGCCCACTTTCACCCTGTGCCTGTCTCCCTCACAGCGGAGCTGGAGCAGATCCTCATCGCCACCACCTACTGCTACCTGGGACTGCTGGGCGCATCTCTCATCTACGGCCTCATCCTGGCTGCTCTCTGGAGGAATCGCTGTTGTTGGGCCCGCCCTACGGAGCCACTCCCCAGAGGGGGTCAAGGAGCGGCCCCCGGTTCCAGGGCGCAGGTGGGCAGGAGGTGCACTCCTGCCGCGGCCCCGGAGCACAAGTGGCCGAGCCCCAGGGGCTTCCACGTCCTCCGAGGGGCTGCCCATGCCCCGGACCCTCCCTCCTTGCTCCGGTCGGCTTCCTCCTAGTCTGCTGCCTTTCGTTACCCATCGGGTCCCCCTTTCTCTCTCAGGCTGTCCAAATTTCTCCATAAATACAGGGAATTTGAGAAGTTACTGCTGTGCTGTGGGTTGTTCTGGGCAAGGGACGTAGGATCCTGGGACCAAGGCCAATAGCTTCCAGGGGAGGGACGTCCAGGGTATGGTCTGGCTCTGAGGACAGGTCAGCCACTGCAGGCTGGAGCCTGAAAGTCATACAGGTCCCAAGGCCACTCTGGCCGGTCAGAGGGAAACGCATGTGGCAGGGGCAGACCGTCATGTTTTGCTGCTCACTAGCTGAGAAAGCCGGGTCACACCCACCCTCTCTCACTTCTTCATCTAGCAGAGGGTTGGGTATCTAAAGTTCTCCCCCTTTTTGGCTAAAATCCTTTCATTCCTCAGCCCCTTTTGAGAACAAATGCCAAATGCCTCTGAGGATTTAAGTTGGCCAAGCGTTTTTAATCAGAAAGATCACACAGAAGTTGAGGGTAGGGTGATTCCTTCGGAGACTGCTAAGGCAGCACGGTCCCCACTACTGCTGTGGCATCCCGTCAAGGGGCCGATGCTGCGAGCTAGGGAACCCACTTCTCCCTTGTGGGAATACCAGTGACTTCATTTCCCACACTTGCACCACAGCAGGCAGCCTCTCTAAGACTCTCAGGAGCATCTGGCCCCTGACTCCTCCCATCCAGGGCCATGGCTGCCCAGAGTTCCCTACGGAGTGTTTCCAGTTGTTCTCTCTTCCTCTTTTGTTCTTCTACGCTTCGCCTTCTCCTGGCCTCCACGCTACACGCAGGCCCACCATCTCCCGTGTGACAGCTGCAAAAAGTGGATCTGAGTTCTGAGAAGAAACCCTGGGCCCAGAGTCCTCTGGTCCTTTCTCACCGGGCATCCTAGCACTCAGATCCTGGTACAGAGGTTTCTACTTCGAGAAATCCTTGTGTCCATGCAAACTCCTTAAGTGAGGATTTTGTAACACCCACATGCAAATTCACTTTGCCATAGCAAAGGAGACGGAAGCCTCAGGAAGGGTGTCACAGGGGTCACTGGCCCTGGGACTGGGCTGTTGGAACGGGGAGGTGAGGG
The DNA here is from genome assembly GCF_007474595.2 of Lynx canadensis. Taxonomy (NCBI): domain Eukaryota; kingdom Metazoa; phylum Chordata; class Mammalia; order Carnivora; family Felidae; genus Lynx; species Lynx canadensis. The sequence goes on along the minus strand of NC_044317.1, from coordinate 12,806,814 downwards.
CTGATGAACAGGGACCTGACAGGGCATGGACAAGAAATGTGGCCTAGTTCCGGGCCCAGAGGGAAGGTAAGGTGACCACTAGAGACCAGTGCATCCACGTGCCTTATGTGCAACGATGGGTCCCAGCTACGCTCTCCCCAGGAAGGAGCCTTATGATGTGGTTTAAAGTGAGTAATTCCCAACACATCAACCTGACGATCAGAAAACCTTGGATCCGGCCTCTAAAGTTCCTGTGGTCCTACCCTGCTTGACCTATTTAGCTGAGGAGACAGAAACGACACCACCAAGCGCAGCGAGTAGGGTCAGGGTGCACAGCTCAGGAGATGCTCCTCACAGAGCAGTTGGTTGGGGGCGTCCTCCCAGTCACCAGAGAAGATTTAACAAGTAAAAACCTGCAAACTCTTTATTAAATTCTCCCATTTCATCTGTACAGAAAAAAATGCACATTATGTTCAGGATCTCAGTAACATCTCAAAATTACACAGCATGAACATGTAAAAACAAGGAACTGCTGGGATTTTATACATAGAAAGAAAAATCATTTACAAAAGAGGCTTGTTAATTTTACTTTTCTGTATTTTCTCTTTCTTAAAAAAAAAAAAAGTTCAAGGCCTAAGATGTCACACAGCATCTGCTGTTCAGTCTGTTTTCCTGCTTGGACTGACATGGGAACACTGTGCCGGGAGAAGCTGCTAGGAAGGCTCCTGCTGCCGGCTGTCCCGCTGGCCACCCGACCCCGTGCACTGACTGCAGTCTGCCCGGGGCCTCTCCAACCTCCCTAGCTCCTGGCATAGGCCTGCTGGGCTCTGGGGTCCAGGTTCCATGGGTTCCATGGGCTCCATGGGTTCCATGCTGGGGGGAGGCAAAAACAGAATATAGAGGCACTATCTGAATTTTCTCCTTGCCCAGGAAGGTTTCTCTACTCCATGTATCCCAACAACATCCCTACCGGTGTGTTGTGACAGATCTTGGGGAGGAGGAAGGAGAGGAAACCACCATCAGGATCCTGCTACCACCAGACTAAACAGATAGTTCCACCTTGTGCTCCAGATAACAAGCAGTCCTGGGGTCTCCATAGTGATCTCACTAGACGGCTGGGAGAAGCTTGTCACTCAGAAGAGTCAGTCTGGGTTTGCTATGACATATCTGTTGTCTGAGGTCAGGGCAAGAAGGGGGATTCGGCTTCAGACTCGAATGCCCTAACATGTGACCCTGGTCCTAATGGAGAGGAGGACCAAGAGGAGTGTATTAGAGAGATGGCCAACCAAAGACAAGAGAGAGAGAGAGAGAGAGAGAGTGAGGGAGGAAGGGAGGAGGGGCAGGCCAGAACAGGAGCTGTGGCCCCACGGCCCTTGGGAATCAGGGAGCAGTGGAGAAGAGGTGAAGGAGAGAAGTGTCCCTCAAGGCCGAGGAGAAATTCAGGGTACCAGAATGCTGCATTCGATAAAGCTACGTAGGTGCTGTCCAAAGCGGGGGAGAAAAAAAGGATCTTTCAGGTTTCCCAAATCCGTAAGAACCTGAAATACAAATATATATACCAAAATGCACACAATTCAAAAAGCCCTATGCTTGTGGTTCTGTGGCCAAAATTTAGGTTGAATGGGCCAGGCTGGATTGGCTGGCTGCCACGGGTCCCTTCCAGCTTCCTTCTCTGTATCCGCTTGCTTAAAAGAAGCTGGATGTGCAGAACATGTAGTTTTTGGTGGGGGAGGGGAAGAAACGGGATATGAAAGCTTTTTCTCAGAAGAACTTGAGACCAGCTAAGTAAGAAAGGAGGCCCATGAAGCCATCTCTCTCTCCCTGGATGACTCCCTAGAGTGGGGATCTGTGGGACAGAAGCTGTACCGCAAGCCTGGGGGTGGGGAGGATGGGAGACATTTCCAGAAGTCCTACTCACACAAAAGAGTGAATCTTTTCTTGGGAAGACAGGGAAGTCGGCACAGAAGTCCCGTTCCATTTTGTCTGATGAGTAAATGGATACTATAGACCTCTTTACCACTGGATTCTTTTATGACACAACTTCAGGAAATAGGAAGAAGTGAACTCTGACAATTCTGTCACCTCTTCTAGGAAAGCAGAATCTCCCTCCCTCTCTCGCCCAGGCAGAGCTGCTCACTGTTCCCCAGAAAAGGAAGCACAGGATATCAGACAGCCGGAGGCCTGCAGTGAATTCGAGCCAATGCCTGCTGAGTACCAGGACTCAGGATGCACTGGTTTGGAGTGCGTCGACTGGACCCACAGAACTGGCAGTGGCAGCCAGAGGGCCTCCAGGGAACGTAGAGGAGGAAGACTTTCCTGCTGGAGTGAACCCAAGCCTCGGCTATGCTCCTACCTCAGCACATCTTGCTAGCACAGGTCTCCTGGGAGAGCAGCAATAGCAGAGGATGGTCAGGGCCGCACCAGGGTAAGGGTCTCACTTCCAGGGCTACCCTTCTGGGAGAGAAACTCAGTTAGAGGGAAGAGTCTTGCTCTTGACAGTTGCCCTGCATTTCCGATCTCCTATACCGGAGGGCCTCCAGGCCAGGAGAGTAACCTCTCGGGGCCTCTGGAGTGTTCTGGAGCACACTTCATATGACTTCCCCAGACCCTGGAGAGAGCTAATAAGGCCAGATGAGTTACCTGGATTTTCGGCAAACGCCTGAGGCCTTGACTGTGGAAAACCCCCCACCAGCTGCTTGTTATTGTCCACAGGCTAGACATCAGAAGAGATAAAGGCCAAGGTCCATCATCAGCTTCTCCACTACGGCGATTTCTTCTTGAGTCGACTAGGTGATTTACTCATGATTGACCTCTGAGGCCAGTGACCAGAGGTGCCCCAGAACCTGTGTTATTATACCAAAGGGGGGCAGAATGGATACAGTTGAGCTGCAGGTTCAGAAGGTGCTGGGACCCCTGCAGGTAGAAAACTGCTCAGGACACTACCTGGGACTCTCAAGAACCAGTCATATGAAACTATTCCAAGCAGGATGGTGAAATGCTTTCTAGCAAAAGCAACAAAAATACTGGCAGAATTATCCCTTTTATTTATTGTATCATTTCTAAAGATGATAAATGTTTCAAGAATCAAAATCCTTTTCAAGCTTCCAGATATGCTTCAGACAAAGCCAAAATGTCCAGATACCTTAAACTATTGGTTTGTTTTACAGACACTAGGAGGGAGAACGCAGAGATGGAGAATGGTACCCGCACACTCACCAAATGGTGAATGTGTTACTCTATCCTGTGAACCATGCCAGACAGGTCAGTGGGGGCCTGCGTTGAGAGGACATCCCCGGTTCTCAATCCCAAGCCCCCAGGCCCAGGTGGGAACTCCTGGAGGTGGACTATCCGGACCAGCTCAATTCAGTCCAACAATGGTGGTGGTAGGGGTACGCTGCTCGGACTCCAAGAGTTTCAAGTTTTGGAAGAACCCCAGGACAGGTGTTGAGAATCAGGAAGACCTTAAGAGCAAGACTGAAGGGACCGAGCAGCTGAGCAGTTCCCCTTGGTAACTCGCAGTACCCTAGGCAGTGGGATACAGCTGGCTTCTGGATTGCACTGCCTCCCGGAAGGGGAGCAACGAGCAAAGAAAACCACAGTATTCAAATATACATCATTCAGATGAGACAAGGAGTAATCTGCATCAACCGATCCACAAACTGACCCACTTTGTATCGAACACATTTCAGGGGAGACAAATGTTGCATACATCCCGCAGCACATGTGGACAGTGGCAAAGGGGGGGCAGGGCAAGGAGGGGCGCCATGGTCTATGTGGACAGTTTTAGGCACGTGATTTATAATACTCTGTGGACGTCTAACAGGTTAATAAAATATATATTATATAAATATATCTCCTACTGTACATGCCGCCCTCTTGTGCACCCACTGTAACTCCATGCCCCAAACTCAAACCAAGGTGTGCCAAGTTGCACTGTGATGCCTGCACTCCTCCCCTTTTACACTCCAAACCTGCCATCCCACACTGGAGGGACGAAGGAGGACGGCCAGGAAGATTGCTTGCATAAAGCTAGATTCTGGAAGTACAACATCTGATGATTCATCAAAGTACAACACTCAGCCAATGCCTACTACAGTGGGTGTACGCAGCAAATGGACAGAAAGAAAAAAACAGATAAAAGGCTCCATCTTTTAACGTAATAACTTTCCAAGTCCTCTCTACAAAGAGGCATAAGGGAGCTTGTCTGGGAAGGTGGCCTTGAGCCTGCACAAGGGTCAGGTTGGACTGCCAGTCACATCTTGAGACCACACTAAATCTTTATAAGCCATTGTCTTTGACTTGCACTGTTGCCTAAAAACTGAGCAAAGTGAACCAATCCCTGCTCCTCCTTCCTGCCCCGAGCTCCCTCTCTGCTGCAGTCCCTGCCTCCCCGCAGGCCTTCCAGACTAACCACCATCCCCAGCAGGGTCAATCCGAATGTAACTGAGTCCTGTGCTAGCCTGGAGGAGGAAGATTCCTGGGATCCTGCTCCTTGGGACTCAGGGTCCAGCCTCTGACCAGCTTCCCACTTTTGATCTCCTCCCCAACCCATCTGCCTCTGGCTTAGGGAAGCTCATGCTTGCTTTACCTCACTGAAGTGAGGGGGTCATAGAAATACTCATGGCCTGGGGTCCTGACCAGCAGTGGCTCTATTAAGGTGAGATCTGGAAGGCATCACTGTTTTAGCAGAAGAAAACAAGACCCAAAGCAGACTGGTCACTGATTTCCCACTCGTCGGTGAAGTCCATGGCCCCCACATGGTCCAAAGGTGCTTTTGAGAAATGAGCAAGACATCCCAGTTATATAGCATATTGGGTGCTGTGTTTTCCCCGTAAGTCCTGCTTCATTTTACAGTCACACAGAAGAAATAACCCCATTGCCCAAGTCAAGCCTGGAGGAGATGTGTTATTATATACATTTTTTTCTTTCTTTAAAAATTTTTTTTCTTTTGTTTCTTTCTTTTTTCTTTTTTTTTTTTGGTGGTTTTTGTTTTGTTTTTTTTTTTTTAAAAATCATTTGAGTTGCAGGTCAGGTAAGTTGGTTCTGGAAGTACTGGTAGTTCCATTGGTACGAGAGAGACTTGTCTACGGGCAGGTAAACCCAAATTTGCCAACAAAGGCAATAACCAAAGCGGCCAGCTGCTGCTGTTGCACAAATGGTCGAGGAGGAGGAGGACACCATGGACACGGGCGAAGTCTGAGATGGGACAACGCAGAGGACACCTGCTGCTGCTCTAACATGGGTGTTGATGCCACCTCCTAGAAGAACGAGGTGAGTGGGTACACTATACAGGAGGGCTGTACAAACTGGGCACTGGACAGGTAGTTCCTTTGGTGGTCACGGTGGCTCTACCTGTCCTTGAGCTCTCGTGTTACTCGCTTGGTGATACGTCCACACATCAGGCCAATCAGGAACAATATACAGATGCTCCCGCTGATCACAGACAGAATGTAGTTCTTTGATGGAGATGTCATCACTTGCATGGCGAGGTCAGAGAAGCCATCAGCCGGGGCCACCTGGAAGGACACACAGCAGCACAGGCCTTGGACACAGAACTGGGTTAGAGGCAGGGCTAGCTCTAACTTGCCCCTCTCAATTCCTAGTTTAATTTATGTCATTTCCTTTTGGGAGAAAGGGCAAGGGACAAGACAATCAAACACAGAGCTACAACTCCTTTTCCTGATCACGCTATGGTATATATCTACTACATAAGGCGAGAAAATACAGACAACTACAAAGAGGTGGGGTCTCATATTATCCATCTCACGCCATCCCCGCCCCTGCCAACCTGACAGCAGCCCTCACACTCAAGACCTGGCCACATAAGCCCTCGCAGAGCACTCAACAGGTTTTCAATCATTTAGTCCTCGTACCAATCCTTGAGAGTAGATTGTATTCCTCCCATTTTACAGATGAAGACCCACAGGCCAAGGGGTGGGACGTGATTACTTGTACCAGGTCACACAGGGTCTTAGATATTCTGATTTAGTATTAAAAACCACAGAGAACAAACAGTTGAGATTGTGTTGGATGCTGGTTCTGTATCTTGACTTTCTGTCACTCACCATTAAATAAGGAGTGCGGTCCCATCAGAAACAGTGTGAAAGTATGACTCAGGCTGACCGAGTACACTGCATTGCTCCTGTAATCACAGGCTCTGCAGCCTAGCCAGTCTTCATTCTCAGTTAGCCTCACTGCTTTTCTGAACGGACCTCTCTCTATGCAGCCTGCTATGGCAGAATCAGGGCCAAAAGGCTCCCCGGGTGCACACGGACCTGCTCTTTTGGGTCTCAACTTAGCCTGGGTGCCTGAGAGGGTGTGCCCAGAGATGTCTGGCTACATCTGTTTCTATGCTCGTCCCGCATACGTAGAGCAGAGTGAGATTAACGTGATCTGAGCACTGACATCTGTCGACACAAAACAAGCAGTGGAATCTCTTTGCAGCAACGTTTAGCAGCTCCCCAGCAGAAGCAGAGAGAAGGAAGAGACTGACTTGGCCCCTCTCCGCTGCCTCACTTAACGGAGGGCTTCCAAGCCAACTTCGTGCCTTCGGGAGAAGGGGTGAGGGGCGTATGTGCTACTTGGACAGCTGCGATCCCTTCTCTTCATTTCCCTTACTTCTAGGTGTGAAGACTTGTCACGGTCTTTCCTGTTTGCCTGGTACCCTTGACCTTTCATGTGGGTGACAGGAGGAACTGGCCAAGAAGCAGGGGGGTCCTCATGATCGCTTTCTTAACCTAAAGCAACTGGCAATGTCCATCCCGATGTGGGGTGACAGAATGTGGACCTAGAAACCTGACTTTCTCGCTGAGACACCTTGGGCAGGTCACAGTTTCCTCCATTGTAAAGTGGGGAAATAATCACTCCACTTACCCTGCTGCGTTTCAAGGTTCAGTGAGGTAGTATGTCCAGCGAAGTGTTACGCACCACAAAGCAATGTGCACATGAAAAGAACTGTTACTCTTCTCGCTGAGGCTGCATTTTTGTAGGAAAAATCTCCCCTAGCCCAAGTCTGCCTGGGTATCACACACATTCACCTGTCCTGATGTCTCTCTACCCTATCAGCGTTCCTGTTTCAGCCTAGCTGAGGGCGAAGGCCGGGACTAGTCCCACATACATATGCTCCTGCCAAACACTGACTAAAATCAGAAAAACGAGCTTTAAGACAACAGTGGCCAGCCTGGTTGCTTTCCCCTGGGCATGATTTCCGGTTCTCTTTGCACAGCTGGCTTTTATCCCATCCTTTGGGTGACTCACTTTTCCACGGTGGACTATGGGCAAGTGAGGACAAAGCAGTGGCCCCGGCAAAGCCTGCAGACACTGGCAAAAGGAGATGGTGGCCGCAGGCTCAGAGACAGCCAGGGAGGCTTCCAAGGGCAGTGACAGACTTTCCAAATACACTTACTGCTGGTCTCGCAACAAGGACAAAAAGACAAGTGGAATATCTGGGGAACGGACACAGATGGCCACTTCAGGAGATTCTCTTGGGCATTACCTTTGCTGCATAACTCCACATTTCAATCCGGTCATTGAGACGTTTTTTGCACTCAGGTTGTAACCTCACCCGCTTATCCTCCAGGGCCTCCATGAGACAGGACATTTCTGTGAAAGAAAAGGGATGAGAAGAGTCTAAAACTGTACAGAACAGAAATTTCTATGAGGTTGGGGAGGAGGGCACCTTATCACCAGAGAATTCAGATGTATAGGCTACACAAAGTTAAATCCATTCTAGGAAATTGGACCAAAGATTTAACATGGAGAAAAATGATGTTGAGTTTCCAAGGGACCAGCTGCCCACAGACCCTTAAAACCTTCTTATTTTATTGGGCATGTCTGGCTCAGAAACAACTTTCTTCTACCTGCCCAGGATCCACCCAGTGTGGCCACTGGGTGAGCTGATGAAGCTGCTCTAGTTTGGCCAAGGGGGAAGAGGCCATGATCATGAGTTAAGTTTTGCTTCCCTGATAAATAACTCAACCTTCCCTTTTCATCAGAACCTTACCTCTGGTTATGGCTAGGTCAGTTCAAACCTGCAGGATTATTCATTCCTAAATTCATTCTGCCACAAAAGCCTAGTCCCGGCATCAACCAGGCCCCCAGAGGATGTTGTCTGTGGTTGTGCTGCAGCTAGAGAACAGAGTACCCGCAAGTGCTGTCTCAGAAGGAGTCTGTGCTCCTCCCAAGGTAGTTCAGAGAGGGCCAGAGTGAACAGTGACTTACGACGCCCTCGGCCGGGGGTAATGGCTGCACAGTGGTGCTTAATGTCCAGGGCACACGCTGTATGAAGAACTGGGTCCACAAAGATGTCTGCTTTGCTTTCCTTCAGCATGTTTAACACTTCCTAAGAAGGAAGAATCATCGCAGAGCAAGCTTTTATAGAGGAAATACATCAGATTTGTTATCTGCAAATACTTTACATACGAAGAGTAAAGTCAAGGAGGGAAGGGTGTGGGTTAACAACAGAACTTACTCTGAGACAGGGACAATGTGGTGATGACACAAAGAATGCAGATTTTTAGCAAATGATTCCACACTCGGAGGCCTAGTATGATCAAAGCTATGTGCTAAACGAAGCGGGGGCTACAAGATCAGATGTGGGTTTCTGGCAGTCTGGTGGGCTGTATATGTTGCATACTAAATGTTAGTATTTAGGGGCGCCTGGGTGGCGCAGTCGGTTAAGCGTCCGACTTCAGCCAGGTCACGATCTCGTGGTCCGTGAGTTCGAGCCCCGCGTCAGGCTCTGGGCCGATGGCCCGGAGCCTGGAGCCTGCTTCCGATTCTGTGTCTCCCTCTCTCTCTGCCCCTCCCCCGTTCATGCTCTGTCTCTCTCTGTCCCAAAAATAAATAAACGTTGAAAAAAAAAAAATTTAAATGTTAGTATTTATATCGGTTGGTATAATACGGCTATTTTTTTAAGAAAAATGAAAATGTGAAATCTAAAAACCAGAGTTTTGGGGCACCTGGGTGGCTCAGTTGGTTAAGTGTCCAACTTTGGCTCAGGTCATGATCTCACAGCTTGTGAGTTTAAGCCCTGCCTTGGGCTCTGTACTGACAGCTCAGAGCCTGGAGCCTGCTTCAGATTCTCTGTGTGTCTCTCTCTCTCTGCCCCTTCCCTGCTCGCGATCTGTCTCTATCTCTCTCTCAAAAATACATAAACACTAAAAAAATATATAAAAAAAATAAAAACCAGAGTTTTAAAACTCCCAGGCAAACAAAGACAAATGTTTGCATAATGTTTCATGTTACCTCCGTTATCCTCAAAAGATAAAAAAGATTCACAGAGCATAATTTTTACTGCAAGAAAAACTCTTAGTGAGTCTAAAGATGTCCTAAACAAGAGGAACATAACCATGATGGAAGTGACATCAGCTCTGCAGACTTTCCATTTAGACTTGAAAGAACAGGAGGTAACAACAGGCCAAAAGTGCTTTCTTAAGTAAAAATTAGTTTGCTCTCAAGAGAAAGACTACAGGCCCTGTAAAGCAACAATAATAAAAACAAGAAAACAAAAAACAAAACTCAAATATTACTCTTCAAAGTTAAATGGGATCATCTGATGACAAACCAGTCCAAGGAAAACATCTGGATTTAGCTTTTAGCCATCTCCCATTATTCCTCAGGCCGTGTGGAATCAGAAACATTTCAGCAGATGAAAATATCTGTGTACAATATTCAGTGACTCAAAAATGACATCACTCAAACACTTTTCAAAAAAAGACAAAGCCTTTTTAAAAAGATCAAATGTATTATTTCATTTGCAATTTTCCAAGATAATGTATGCTTAATAGTCATGTTTTGATAACTTCATTTTTATAAGCTATTTCTGAAATGATTTTTATGAATGCAGTATCTTTACTGATACTATTGGACTTGACATTTTGCTTTCAGTTCTGCACTCACAGGGCCTTAAACCACGGCCTGGTCATGGGGATCAGACATGTTCATAAATAATCAGTACATGTGGAAGAATGTCTCAGTTATAGGTGATTAAGTGTCAAGAATCTAGTGAAAGTTTCGTAAGAGGGAAGAAACGTATAATCCCGGGAAGGAAGGTTTAGATGTTCTTGCTAAGATATGCAGACTACAGCATCAGAAGGGAAGAAAAAGTTTTGTGAAAAGCAGGCAGGGAAACAAGGCCACTGGCGGTATTACCTTCTTACATGCGTCCGTTTTGATTTTGAGCAGGTTAACTTTGAGGCACTCTTCTACTTGACCTGTCTGCTCTTGGGCAGCTGCTTCCTCAGCACACAGATTGGAGATCTGTTCCAGAGACACACAAAACACATCTCTGCTGTCACCAGAAACCCTGTCTCTGAAACCTGCAGGTTTGGTGACCCTCCCATATGGTCTGGATGTCTCCTCAGTCTCCTAGTGGACTTCACGCCCCGCCCCCTGTCCTGGATGAGATGCTGGGCTCCATTCACTGTCACAAAGACTGGCACACAGAGTCAAAAACCAGTCAGTATACTGACGTTTATGCTGTCAACCCTGACATTTGAGTCAGAGTGTCCCAGGACTGGTCACAAAGAAGGCTACTCCTTGATTCCACAGGAGGAAGGTTACATAGCCAAGTGAAATACTAAAAGCAAATGGCTGACATTTATAAAGGTTCAGAGTCAACCTCAACTCACAACTTGGCAACACACACACACACACACACACACACACACACACACACAGGTTCTAAAACACAGTCCACACCAAAGATTAAAAACTTAAGTCTTCCTTGGGAGCTGTGAGTGAGCATCTTTAAAAAATCTTCAGCTATGAACCCCTAAAACTGACATATGTCGAACACAGTTCTCCACATGGGCTTTTCTAGCTAGGAAGTCAAAGTCCAAAGACAGGCATTTCTTTAGCGCTATTATAGGAGCACTTTCTTCCCCCCCCCCACTTTTTTACCATTTATTTATTTATTTTTGAGAGAGAGAGAGAGAGAGAGAGAGAGCGAGCGAGCACGCGTGCGCGCAAGTGGGGGAGGAGCAGAGACAGAGGGAGACACAGAATCTGAAGCAGGCTCCAGGCTGTAAACTGTCAGTACAGAGCCCAATGTGGGGCTCAAACCCATGAACTGTGAGATCATGAGCTGAGCTCAAGTCGGACACTTAACCAACTAAGCCACCCAGGCACCCCAGGAGCACTTTCTCTTTCTGGCAAGTCTTGGGGAATTCTAGGTTGAGCATCAGAATAAGGAGAAGGAAGAACTATACGGAGACAGATATAGTAAAAGAACACTCTAATACAACAGAGAAATATAGAACCAACACTCAATAGTGATAGGATGAATGTCAAGTCTAATTCAGTGTCACAGGGAACCAGAAATTCAAACAATGAAAAGTCCAGAAGATGGGCCCTGGATTCAGGGCTAAAGGGAAAGACGGTACAGAACTTTTCTTCAATAAACACTTCTCTGACCAGCTCTGTTCACAACCAGCTTCAGACCCAAATCCTACCTCATCTGAGCAGTGTAGCTGGAGCTGAGGATCTAGTCGGTAATCCAGAGCAGACTCCTGGATAATAATCCGGATCTGGTCTTCACAGTCCGAAGAGAGCCGCTACATGTGACAAAAGGAGAGTTCATCAGCCTATTAGACAGCTTGAGCTTTTTATTTGGTCCCTGGTTTGGGAAGGTACGAAAAAGGTCTTGGGAAAGTAGGAGTAAGCTAGGGGCTTCCAAAGAAAAACCTGCCAGGAGTAGAGGGGCCTCTATAAACACACCTCTGCAGAGAGCCCAGGACTGTTTACCTGGTCAGCATATCTGAGCTTGAGGCACGAGATGACTTGGCCTTCCAGTTCCGAATCATCCTTGGCCTTAGTCAGGATACCATGGCAGAATTTAGGAATGTCAGCTTTACAGGCTTTCCTTAGCACAGGGTTTAAGCGGTAATCTAGAGTGGAAAGTTGTCAGTATGTGATAAAATATTCCACCTGGATTCAAAAATCTTCAAGATCTACCTTTCAAAAGGGTACATATTACATCAATGACCACAAATAAACTACTGATTTGTTTATGTGCTAAACATTTACCGAGCATTCATTACACTGTTTTTATTTTTTAAATTAAAAAAATTTTTTCTGGGTGCACGTTTTTATTTTTTATTTTGGGGGGGGGAGATGAAGAGGGGAGGAATATTTTAAGCAGGCTCCACGTGGGCTCAGCGTGGAGCACAACACGGGGCTCAATCCTAAGACCCTGGGATCATGACCTGAGCTGAAATCAAGAGGTGGATGCTCAACCTACTGAGCCACCCAAGAGTCCTGACTACACTGCTTTTAATCAGCAATATAATTAAATGAAAGGGTAGATGTGGACACAGAGACCCCAGGAATTCTACCTTGCAGCACGTCTGTGGGGTCTGCTGGTACCAGTATTCTTTAGTAGTTCTCAAAAAAACCACTCAGCCATCACCAACCTTCCCCATAACAGATGCTTTGGAAAACACTGAGAAAGCACTGAGAATACTGGACTCATCTTGCCCACTATGTTATAAGGTCTTGCAACTCAGAGCTGAAATTTCTCTGTTCTAAAAAAACATTACCCATATAGTCTCCTGCCACATGCATGAAGTTTTGTTAAATCTCTAGACTTTTCAAAGAACTCCAGCCTTGACTTCCTCTGTCTCATCTTTCCTATGACTTTCATTCTGCCAAATACTCTTTGAAGGAAGAATATGTTATTTTCCTTACTAGATCCAGACTCTTCCCTTGAAATCCACAGGCAACAAAATATCTGTAGTTTAATTAGGTAGATATATGTCGACTCAGCTCCATTTAAGCCACATTCAATGGAACCAGGAAAGCCAAGCCATGATGTTACCTGTGTTCTGAGTGATCTGGCGCTTGGTTATCATCTGTTTGCATTTGGGATCCATCAATTCACTGTTCTTATTTTGCTTCAAGCACTGCAACATGGTTTTGGAATCTGCCTCTGGACAGAACCTCTGCAAGAAACAAAGATTTACAAACGCAGTTATCCAAATATGGCAATGAACATCATCTGCATCACCCTTCCACCTACTGGTGAGCTAATGACAAAATCAGCTTGAAGATATCACTTGGTACAAGAGAAACAGCTAAGCCTGAATAAACACCCAGACTCCACTTCTCCTTTTATCGAGTCTCTACTATATCTCTCACATTTCTCCCTACTACCCTCACTGTTTCCTATTTTGCACAGGATTGATTCTGTACCTGCATGGCTATGTTACATTACATGGCATCTCATGATCTTAAACACTGTTAAAGTAAAAACATAACATTGTACCAGGTGGCCAGGTAGCCCTCAAGCCATATCCACCCAATCCCAATGGGAAATTTAAAAATTACCCACTGAACAATGTGAACAGGAATGTGGGTTAAGGACCTGTCTAGTTCATCTTTTAACTATGGGGGCTATAATGCTACCAAACGGTGTGGGGCTAGTCCCTGTACACTTGTTAGTGTCCTTGAAGTCAGAGATCCATTTTGGACTAACAATAAATTCTACCTCTATCTGCTAATCAATAGTGTATCTGCTAATTACAGCCTACGGATACCTTAATATAAGTTGATGACTGATTTTTACAAAAGTCATCAAAATCTTACAAAATTCCCTCAGATCAGAGCCTGGCATTTCAGCTTTTACACAGGACTCAAATCTACCAGGGTCAACTAAAGACATTTCTAACTTTCACAATTCTATTTGGTATCTGAAAGAGTGAAAAGCAGCGTTTTATTTTATTTTTTATTTTTTAATTTAATTTTTAAAAATTTACATCCAATTTAGTTAGCATATAGTGGAACAATGATTCAGGGGTGGATTCCTTAGTGCCCCTTACCCATTTAGCCCATCCCCCTTCCCACAACCCATCCAGCAACCCTCAATTTGTTCTCCATATTTATGAGTCTCTTCTGTTTTGTCCCCCTCCTTGTTTTTATATTATTTTTGTTTCCCTTCCCTTATGTTCATCTGTTTTGTCTGTTAAAGTCCTCATATGAGTGAAATCATATGGTATTTGTCTTTCTCTGACTGACTAATTTCACTTAGCATAATACCCTCCAGTTCCATCCAGGTAGTTGCAAATGGCAAGATGTCATTCTTTTTGATTGCCGAGTAATACTCCATTGTATATGTATACACCACATCTTCTTTATCCATTCATCCATGGATGGACATTTGGGCTCTTTCCATACTTTGGCTATTATTGATAGTGCTGCTATAAACATGGGGGTGCATGTGTCCCTTCGAAACAGCACATCTGTATCCCTCGGATAAATACCTAGTTTTGCAATTGCTGGGTCGTAGGGTAGTTCTATTTTTAGTTTTTTGAGGAATCTCCATACTGTTTTCCAGAGTAGACCAGCATTTTATTTTAAAAGTAGTATTTTATTTTTTAAGTAACATTTTATTTTAATAAAGCATTTGCTTTTATTTTATCTTAAGTGTATTAGAACCTTAAATTTAAATCTCTTTATACATGTGGATACAACAAGGAACTGGCATTTAGGTTCTCAAGTTAGCCTGTTACAGAGAACGTTCACTGGAGAAGTATACGAAACAAAAGAACATATAAAATAGAAAAGCCTTTTGACTGTGGTTAGGTGGACGATCAAGACATTTGGTGGTGACTTTCTCAACATACCTACCACTAACTGCCCTCAAAATCAATCATATATTTACTGGGTATCTATTTACTTGTGCCTTAGGTCAAAGTGAGGTCAGTTAGCTTAGCTCGATGGTTGTCAAACTTGAGCGTGCATCAGAATCAACTGGAAGGCTTGTTAAAGCTATTAGCTCTGCTCCCAGAGTTTCTGATTCAGTAGGCAGAGGGTGGGGCCCAAGCATTTGTAAGTTTCCAGGGGGTGATGATGCAGTTGAGCTAGGGACCACACCACGAGAACCACTGTCTCCTCTGTATAAAACAGGTTGAGTGGGGGCGCCTGGGTGGCGCAGTCGGTTAAGCGTCCGACTTCAGCCAGGTCACGATCTCGCGGTCCGTGAGTTCGAGCCCCGCGTCAGGCTCTGGGCTGATGGCTCAGAGCCTGGAGCCTGTTTCCGATTCTGTGTCTCCCTCTCTCTCTGCCCCTCCCCCGTTCATGCTCTGTCTCTCTCTGTCCCAAAAATAAATAAAAAAAAAAAACGTTGAAAAAAAAAAATTAAAAAAAAAAAAAAAACAGGTTGAGTGGAAAGATTATAAAATTTGCTCCAAAGTTTAAAGAAGCTTATGTTGTTATTTTTATTTACCCTGTACTTAGCCCCTGCTTTGGGATCCCTTACCTTTATCATCTGCTTGCAGACTCTCATAAGTGTATAGTCTAGTTCAGGGTCCATCATCTCTGTCTCCTGTAGCTTAAAAACTTTCTGGTGGCAACGAGTACTTAGCTGCTTCTTGTTTTCTTTCAGGCATTCAATAATCTAGGGCATAAGAATTATGGTCAAGTTAAGGGATGTATCAGGGATTGATAATCTATATGTTCTCACTACAGCATTCAGTTCTTAGCGCATCCCCTCTCTTTCATTCCATTCCTAATTCCAAGGTAAGAGGAGTCAGAATTTCCTCACCAAGGAGAATTATGCTTGCAGATTTACAGCTTTAGGTCTAACAGTGAACCAGACTGTATAAAAATAATGGATGAGTTGAGCAGGCTGCACTGGAGGCTAAAGGGAAGGAATCCCCCTCAAGATTCTTGGTTTTTTCTGTCCTCTAGCTCTTCTTTGTCAAGACTCCTTTTGGAGCACACATTAGGCACTCTGCTTTTCTAGGGAGCAATATCCCTGACTAGTCAGTAGGCACAAGCTAGGAGGTTCAGTTCCACTCACCATTTACCCCATGAGAATAGAGCATTAGACGCCAGGTATGAATGAGGCCCAGTCGCTACCCCTGATAAATACACAGTCTCACAGGGCAAACTTTTATAAACAACTACAATAAACAAATCAAAAAATAATAAATAAATAAAACAATGGGTGGCTCAGTCGGTTAAGCATCTGACTCCGGATTTCAGCTCAGGTCGTGACCTCGTGGTTCGTGGGATCGAGCCCTGTGTCAGGCTGTGTGCTGACACTGCAAAGCCTGCTTGGGATTCTCTTCCTTTCTTTCTTCCCCTCCACCCTCCCCTCTGTTTCTCTCAAAAAATAAACAAATATCTAAGAAAAAAAAAAAGACGAGGGGTGCCTGGGTGGTTCAATTCATTGGACATCTGGCTTCGGCTCTGGTCATGGTCTCACAGTGCGTGAGTTCAAGCCCTGTGTTGGGCTCTGTGCTGACAGCTCAGAGACTGGAGCCTGCTTTGGATTTTGTATCTCCCTCTCTCTCTGACCCTCCCGTCACTTGCACTCTGTCTCTCACTCTCTCAAAAACAAACTTAAAAAAAACAGATGAGGGGCGTCTGGGTGGCTCAGTCGGTTAAGCGTCCGACTTCAGCTCAGGTCACGATCTCGCGCTCTGTGAGTTCGAGCCCCACGTCGGGCTCTGCTCTGATAGCTCAGAGCCTGGAGCCTGCTTCGGATTCTGGGTCTCCCTCTCTCTCTCCCCATCTCCTGCTCACACTTTGTCTCTCTCTCTCTCTCTCTCTCAAAAATAAATAAACATTAAAAAATTTTTTTTAAAAATGAAATAAATGATAAAGAAGGGAAGCAGATGGGAATCTGCAGGAACTAGAGCTGTAGCATAAAGTCATGAGACTTCTATGAAATCTTCAAGGGACAACCAAGAATCACCAAATAACTGAGAGGAAAAAGTAAGAGAACAATTAAAAAAATATATTTAATGTCCTCAGAACAATACAGAAAGAAATGGTAAACCAGAATCAAGAACAGATGGTTATGAGAGGAACCAGTAACAGATTCTGGAAACAAAAAATAAAACTCCCAACTGGGAGTCTCTCTAAAAACAGAATGGACACAGCTGAAGAATACATCTTTAAGCTGGGAGACAGACCTGAGGAATTACCTCGATGCAGTACAAATAACAAAGAAATGGCAAGTATGAAAGAAAAAGTGAAGAGACATGGAGGACAGATTCAGATGTTCCAACTGTCTAATATGAGTTCTAGAAGGAAGTAAAAGCAAGGCAGTATTTGGAAGAAAACAATAATTGAGAATTTCCCCAAATTGAGAAAAACATGAATTCTGAGACTGAAAGAGCCAGCTAAGATAAAGAAAAAAAAAAAAAAAAACCCACCCCTGATTACATGCCAGCGGAATTATGGATCATTAAAGATAAAGAGAAAATTCAGAGTAGATGATCTGCACAGACACGAGAGTGAGATAGACATCAGCAATAGCAGATACAAGACGATAATGAAGCCACTATCTCAAAGGCTAAAGCACCAGTGTGGTGCTTTCAGGGCAATTCCCTGAACTAGAAAACGTAGCTGAGTCACTAGAAGAACATTACAAGAAAAAAAAAAAATCACTTCTTTGTACTTCATTCCTGACTAATACTAATTCAGGACAGGGCCCAGTTCTGTGCGTTAAAGAAACAAGATTTCCCAGGTGATTCCTATGTGACTTCCAGTTAAGAACTTTTGTGCAACAGGCACAGAGTAAGGGAATAATCAATTCTGGAGGTACACGGTGTTAGAGAAGCTACAGAGAGGAGGAGACATTTGAAGGATTGTGAAGAGCTTCTTAGGCAGACAAGGTGGAGAAGGACAAGCTAACCTGAAAGGGGGAAGAGAATGAACAGGAGAACATGAGGAATGCAGGTAAGGAACTTCCTTTGGGAAAGTCTGGTAAAGCTTAGGAGGGGATGACTAGGCTGGACAGAATGTGACGAGGTTCATTCCACCAGCAAAGAATTCACGGCTAAAATGTTGACTTCACATTTTCTTTTTTTTTTTTTTTTTTAAGTTTATTTATTTATTATGAAGGAAAGGGCAGGGAGAGATTGTGGGGGGGGGGGTACAGATGGGGAGAGAGAGAATCCCAAGCAGGCTCTGTGCTGTCAGTGTGGAGCCTGATGTGGGACTTGAACGCATGAACCGTGAGATCATGACCTTAGCCAAAACCAAGAGTCAGACACTTAACCGAGTGAGCCACTCAGGCGCCCCCGCTCTTTTTTTTTTTTTTTAACTTAAAGTGTATTTTGAGGGGCGCCTGGGTGGCTCAGTCAGTTGAACGTCCAACTTTGACTCAGGTCATGATCTCACACTCATGTGTTCGAGCCCCACATCAGGCTCTGAGTTGACAGTGCAGAGCCTGGAGCCTGCTTCGGATTCTGTGTCTCCCTCTCTCACTGCCCCTCCCCCCTCACACTCTGTCTCTCAATCTCTCTCTAAATAAATAAACATAACAATAAAAAATTTTTTCAAGTGTATTTTGAGAGAGTGAGAGATAAAGAGCACAAGCGCACAAGTTGGGGAGGGACAGAGAGAGAGAGAGAGAGAGAGAGAGAGAGAGAGAGAGAGAGAGAATCCCAAGCAGGCTCCTCACAGCCAGCAGAGAGCACAATGTGGCGCTCAAACTCACGAACCATGAGATCATGACCTATGCTGCAATAAAAAGTCAGACACTTAACCGACTGAGCCACTTAGGTGTCCCAAAATGTTACCTTCACAGTTTCACAATTAAAAAATATAAACAGACAGTTACCTGAGCATTGCCATACTGCACAGTGGAACAGTAGTTCTTGATGTCACTCTTGCAAGCTTCATACAGATCTGGTTCCAGACGGATGTCCTCTGTCTGTATGGGAGGGGGCCAGCATGGAAAAGTGAGGTTACTCGAAACTGGAGATGTCAAATGTTCTACATATTCACATACTGACCAGATCTCGTCTAGTGACCACAACCTTTACACAGCAAAATAGGAGCAGTGGGGCCACCGCAGTAAAAGGAGAGCTGGGATTTAGTTTCAATTCTGCACTAACTAGCTAGATGGCCTTGGACTTTTTTTGCAAAACAAAATGCTGCCACCTACCCGGCCCCTTCGCAGGACTGCTGTGAAATGAAGTAAGATAATATGATGTGGAAACCACTTCAGGAAATTAAAGCATTATATAAATGTAGGGTTCTACTTTTATTATTGTTTTATTGAAAGAGTGAGGTCCAATGCTAGGGACCCAAAGTCTCAATTACACTAGGATATCGAGGAGAGCTCCAATTAACACATAATTACCACTGAATCACTCCCACCCTACATGAAAATCTGGTAATGTAACTTTTGCAATATTACTGGTGTTTGGTGTTCATTACTAGTTTTTAGTTTTTATTTAGACTGAAGTGAAATAAGTAGAATTCACAATACAGAATATACTAAGCATTTTTAGCTGTTTAGCTTAACCTCAAAAGCAACATAAGTTTCCCCTTAGAGCGCACACTGCATTCGACTTGCCAGTAACTGTTGTACCTCGTGATCTGTAAGCTCTTCAGGGCATGGCATTCCCCTGGAGACTGTTGTGGGTCAGGGAGTGGGCACAGATCTCCAGCTGACACGAGCAAATTGAGGGAAGGATCTGGCTACAGGCTGTGGGGGAGGGAGGAGGTCTCTCCTGTTCTACTTTCCTGCTGGAGACGACGTGGAGCAGGAGGCCAGAGCCGCTGCAGGTAGCCATGGTGAGGGGAAGCAGCCTTACCATGAAGCTGGTGCCATGAACAGCAAAGCAAACAGGGAGAGACCCTTGATCCTTGAGGGCATTACTGATGCACGGACTGTATCATGTGCTTACAGCTTGTCCTATAGTGAGCTTCCAGTTACATGCGGTAAAAATACTTTATCGGTTAGGAAAAGTGAAGCAAGAAGCTGTCACATGGTAAGATCTGAGCACAAGGCTCCAAATCTTAACAATCATAATAATGGCTAAAACCTTTCAATTTGCCCTCACCCTTCACCCAACTTTCCAGACCCGCCTCTGTTTCTGGGACCAGAGGCTGTGCTATGAGGCATTACCATCTCTAGCTCCTCCACCCGCAGCTGCTTGCGGCACTTCAGGGACACCCTGTGTTCCTTGGCTTCCTGTAGAGTGTCATTGCGCACAGTGGTGCTCAGACAGATCACCACGTCCACCCTGCCAAGGAAAGGAGAAGGCTGAGACTGGCTGGAGCCACATGAGGGCAGAGAGCCAGGGGCTGAGCTGGGGCAGGGGCCACATCAACACTCCAGAATGCCTGACCCTCTTTACCACGTTTTTGAATGCTTTTTCTAGAAGTCTCATTGTGTTAAAAGCGCTAAAAGCAGTAACCTGACTCTCTATGTCACAAATGACTGAAGGCGCACTACAATCCTGACAGGTAGGGAGGCCACAGAGGGGACGTAAGGACAGTTCAATGCCTGTTTTGCTAAAAACGTGAGACCAGAGAGGAATGCTGCTCTTAACTCTAGACTGTGTCTTTCTTTGATGAGCTGTGAAATTCATTCTTGAGAGGTACAGAACCTTAAGCAAAATGGGAACTTGATTTATATGAGGGAGAGACATGCGTTCTAGAAACATGCCTTTGCAAAGAGTAAGATGGAGGAATTCAGGCAGCCATGCTGTAAAAGCCCATCACTGTCTTCACTGAGACCTAATTCTTTTTTTTTTTTTTTTAATGTTTATTTTTGAGAGAGAGCCAGTGTGAGCAGGGGAGGTGCAGAGAAAGAGAGTGAGAATCCCAAGTAGGCGCCGCACTGTCCACGCAGAGCCCGATGCGGGGCTTGATCTCATTAACTGTGAGATCATAACCTGAGCCAAAATCAAAAGTGGGACGCCTAACCGACTGAGCCACCCAGGCGCCCTGAGACTGAATTCATAAATGAATAAAGTTTTTGTTTCCAAACTAGACCTCTAATTCAGTAAAAGCCCCTGCTGCTCTCCCGAAGAGTTAACATAATGGAATGATGTTGGGAGGCAGTTAACCTCTTATTCATACTATAACTGGCTTCTCTAAGTAACAATCTAAATCTGCCTCTTCAGTCAGACAGCCTGAACCTGGGAACATTAAAATCGCCCCTTTAGCCTCCAGGCTCTCTGTGTCAGAACCACCACCGTCCTCTGTGGCTGCAGGCAGCCACAAAGATCATGTGGCCACACAGCCCAAGTGCATGGCCGTACTACCAAGGGAGTGTGCAGGCCTCCAAGGCTAACCCTACCGGTACACAGGACATTTGTCCAGAGTTTAGGGAAGCAGAATTAATCAATTAAACGTTACATACTTCTTTTTTATGTTGGGGCAAAGTTTCAACACATCCTCCTTGCAGGCCATTTTAAACTTGTAAGAAAACCGAAAATCCTTCATCTGCACCTGAAAAAGATGATGAGAAAGAAAATCAGCAGCTCTGTGGCAAGTTCCGATTGGCAGTGCTGGCTGATTGCACAGAGACTGCAGAAGCCTGCCTTCCATGCCCTGTGAAACTTGCTCTCCATCTCAGACTTCGTGACCTGCCAACCTCCCCGTTATTCCCTCTGCTAAGGGTACCCTGGCGTTCCTGCCATTCCAATCATGCTGCTCCCTCTGCCACGAAGCCCTTCTCCCAGATCCTCCCTGGTCCGCGCATTACCTCCTCAGCATTTCTACCCAAACATCTCCTTCTCAAGTCCCCTTTCTCCTTCATCCTCTAGCCCTTATGCAGCTCTAGCCCACCTGAGACTCTGTACTTATTTGTAAACGTGTTTTGTGTCTTTCTCTTACTAGAACACAGAACAGACAAGGGCAGGGTTTGTTGCCCACTGTCTCCAGTACCCACACTCCAGAGGCCCTCAATATCATTTGGTAAAGGCAGCCACGTAGCCCATAGGCCCTGGGAAGAGATCAATTTTATACAGATGACAGATTCCATCCTCCCGGGAAGGAAGTGCTTGCTTTACCAGAAACACTTTCTTTAGACATGTGTAACTGTGAAAAGTACAGTTTAACCTTATGTGGATGCCAGACCTGGGTAGTACGATTTAGAAGAAAAAAAAAGGCTTAAAAGTTCAGTACGCTGATAGACATTTGGGCTGCTGCACTGAACAATGACAAAACAGCAGATCCCACTCATACTTGCTGTGCAAGCAAAGGTTAACGTATCTTATGAAAAGCAAACAATGTGACTCATCTCTATTCCCTAAGGGTACAGACTCCATCTTTATTTAGCACTGCATTCCTAGAGCCTACCATCGTGCCTGGCCATAGTGGAAAAGACCGTATTTTTTGAGGACCAGAGAGGACATATATTTGGAAAAAAAAGATTTCTCACAGAAGAGGTGCCCTGATGCTCTGGAAGAGAAAGAATTCAGAGCCATCCAAGCAGCCAAGACAGTCAGGATTTGCCTGGTGTTACTCACCAGCTGGAAGTGGGTAACTCCAATGGCGCACTTCTCATTCATATCCTTCTGGTGTTTGTTCTGAATCAGACACTCCATCAGGTCTCCAGAGTCTATCTGGTTATCTGCCACATCCTGGGGAAGGCAGTGCACATTTACATTTCATTTCTATAACAATTAGTGAACAAATCGTGCACCCTAGTTCATAGAAAAATGGAAAACGAGACTGATTCTAGAGCCTTCACCAACAAGATGCCTCATAAATTATACCAAAATAAGCCTGCGAAATTACAAGGGATGTTTATCAGTGTTTATCAGTATTGGCATAGCAAGCCGCCCTGCATGAAGCTCCGACAAGAACATGTACTGTGCAGGGTTTTTACTCCTTCCCCTACATGACGCCAGCAGCTGGCTTTCAGCATCACACCCAACATTGCTTCCTGGTTCCTGCATGGTTTCACCCCTGTAATTTAGCTAGTTCAAAATAACAGAATTAATTTAATTTACAAGAAGAGAGTCGGGAGGTGCAGCTACTATTAATGCTAACAAACCCCAGGCTGATGTATTGGTGGCAACACAGCTATGCTCAGGAGGGCCTCCCCCTGCCCCCTGTAAAGGGCATCTCCACAACTGCCACTAACCACATACCAGGTCATCTACCAATGATAATCAAATAAGGTTTCTGAGGATGGTGGCACCCGTCTCTTGATTTTGTTTACATTTTTCACTTTAATTCGTCAATCTGATGATCACTCAGGAGTAATGTATGCCGAAGACAAGGAAGTTAGTGCAACACACAAAGTCCCAGTGAATTTGGTTTTGTTTTGAATCCATTTCTCCAGACATTACTTACGTGGCAGAAGTTCTGAATTATGGGCTCACAGGCTCTCATCAGTAAGGCTTCGATCTGAATATCCTGTGGGAGATTAAACATATTAATAATTCTGCTTTAGAAAGAGCCAGTAGTTTAGGAAGCAGGGCAAGTTTGTGTTTCTGACTCAGTAGCAACTGATGGGCATTTGCCATCGCCATAATCTAAGGTGTCCATCTGGAAGCTAGTCTGGTCTTTAGGTTAGATAGCCACAGCACAGAGAGAATTGCTCCTTCATTATATTCTGAAAGGCAAGGTTTTCTAGAGGCAGATACCCCTTGGGCCTGAGCAAAAGATAAGGCAGAATTAAGAACAGTACAAAAAATAAAACATTTAACAGTAATCCTAGTGCTTAGCCTTTGGAGTTTTTCCAAATGGCTAAGCAGTTCAAAATGAAAATGTGGGTAACTGACATCTGTCTTTAGTTTATAAGCTCCTAAAACAGACGACAAACCACTGCCTCTGGGGAACATACACAAATGCCTTTAAGCAGACAGCAACCTCTGTGCAGCACTAGCTGCTGAAATAATATCTTCCTTTAAAGAGTGACACACCCCAGAATGTCCTCAAAAGCCCATAAGGACAATGAAAATTGGAGAAGGGAGATGACAGAAGATGAAAGAAAGCAATAAACTTTTGAAAAATAGAAAGCAAAAAAAAAAAAAAAAAAAAAAAAAAAAAGACTAGCTGAGCAACGTAATTGTACGCATTGATACTTTTGACAATTCAAACAGTTCTAAAAGGCTTATGATAAAAAAAATAGCAATTTCCCGTTTCCCTGATTTCTGCTCCCACAAGACCATTTTAACATTTTTATCTGCTCCTTCCCCAGTAATGCTGTATTTCTAAATAGTATTTCTTGCTTATGAGACTTTCTAATTACTTTTTGAATATTTTAGTGAGTTACAGGATGAAACACGGATAAACACGTGTATTCAATCTTCCACATTTAAGTGGAAATCCCAGCCTTTTATTTTCTTAATGATGACACAAACATTACCAGATGACCTAACCGAAAGAGCTAAGGTAAGAGAACAGGAACGGGAATGTTCGGACTGGTCTTGCACGTGATTGAGAGATCTGAAGCACAGCTGCTAGCTTTTCTTAAAGGCCAGGGAAAAGATTGGTCTAATCACTGTGATAATTCTAATTTATGAAGAAAACCAAAGGGCTACACGTATGGGCTATTTCTCTGGAGAAATGAGGAGAGGGGTTTAGGAAACAAAACAAAACACTTCTTGGTAAAGCCAGCGGAGAGAAGTGACACTCTCGGGGGCTGAAAAACAGCAAGCCTGAGAACAGAGGACAGGTTGCTGACAGGGCTGCCGCCATCTACAAGCTGCAGACTGCTTACCTCAGATTCTAACTCAGTGAGGTTGCCGACTATATCTCTGCACTCTACAGCCAGGTCGTCAAGGTGGTCCTGGAGGCACTCTAGCTCCTGCAAGTAAGAAAGCAATCCCTTGGCATGTGTCAATTATATAAATGAACAAGGGAAGCAGAGAGAACAGGGTCTACTACTTCCTTTTCAGTGGTCCTCCTTATCTTTCCTTTTAAAAACTATTTCACTGAACAGAACACTAAAGCTTTATTTGAGTCCCCAAACTGGGATTGTTGAAAAATAAGTACTTGATGTAAAAGGGTAGTTAAGAGGGTCACAAGGGGCTACAATAGCCATGCAAATCCTCCAGAAGGCCCAATCAGTAAGTCCAACAAGAATCCATGTCGAGACGTCCTCAGAGTCTAAAAATTTTATCAGGCCTTTATTCCACTCTATCAACAACCTGCCATTCAATTTTAACCTATGTTTTGATCACCTTTGCTCCCATTTTAAATCTGAGCACCAATAATAATCAACGACCAACAGATTTACAGGGAAAGACATGGAATATTTTAAGACTTTTCATGAGCAAAGTAGGCTGGGACCCAGGATCCAAAACACAGCATAGAACTTATAGCTCCTGCAAGTCAAATGTGGGATTCTAACCTTGGCCCACATAGAAAGATCCTGAGGACAACTGCAAAGCAAGTGAGCACATTAGGGTTTGGACATCTAAACACTATCTCGTCTAGGCTCTGGAAACTGACCTGGAGAGACCTCGTAGTATCATTCCATGACTATTCCCTTTAGAAACATAGAGGTTTTAAGTAGAACAGAAGCTCATTTTCCCAAAGCATATCAACAGCTATTTCTCAGCAAAGGGCTCTATTAAAGGATCAAGTTTAACTTACTCTTTTGCAAGAGTCTCTGTTTTGGAATTAGAATAGGAAGGGATGAGCAGGGGGGTGTAGGAATTATACAATGCCCAGAAAGCGGGGGTGGGGTGGGGAATCCCTAAAGGAAAATGCGTAAAACCTCAGGAGTAAGATAAATGGCTAAGGGAAAAATCCCAGTCATAGAATCCTTTCCTGAGCCAAGCTTCACAGCAATGGACTGCCACACAGCATAGCTTTCTCACTGTTACTTCAAAGGGGGTATGGAAAGAAACTGTTTTCTGGGATTCCATGTGACCATATCTTTTGTTTCATTAGACAGAGGCAGCAGAAAGCTGAACTGCAAGCGTTTTCTAACAATAAATTTGACAGAACTGCAGCAGGCCCAGGAGGCAGCCTGCTGAAAATGGCATTCCCAGGGTGAGCAGATCTGAATAGTGAGCCATGTTGCTTCTTAAACATACCCAATTCCTGCACGGGTAAGTTTTTAATAGTTTAATCCCAGAGGATGTTCTGGAGTAGTAAAAATGGAACCTGGAAACCTGAGTTCACACTTTGTTCTAGTATTACTGGAGCTTTAGACAAGGACTTACTCCTCACCACAGAGGACACACTACCTTCTAACTTAATCTGCTAGAAAGCAGTAATGTAGCTTTTCTATTTTTTTAAAGCAGGCACAAAATCGTTAGGAACCATTCACAGCATGCATGTAGTTCTGGGGGCTGCTGCTTCTCTATGCTTTCCGGTATGGAGAGGTTATGACACAATGGACCAGATGTCTGGTTAGGATTACACCTGAGTATTAGGAAAGGAAGTCAGTACACTTCCTTCACTTCTTGAGTCTCAATTCTGTCAATTACCAAATGGAAAAGATAATTCCCATTCCTACATACCTTATAGGACTACTGGATGGCATGCATGCTATTCATGTATGCCAGTATTTAGAATTGTTTATATTTATACACTGCCTTCTCTCGAAAGGACTTAACGTACCTTATAAAAGTGAGAAGAGAAAAAAAAGGCAATATAAAATAAAGTTAGAATGAGTTAAAAAATAGGAAGAAAAAGAAAATATGGTAAAGAAGGGGGGATGGAGCTAGCAGCAAACCTGGTACACAAAAGCCTACCACAAAATCTCATATACTTGCTAGAGGCAGGTCATACCTTTGGCTCCAGGCTTTTTAAGAGGCAACACGAAGGGGGAAAATAATCGCTTACAAAATACAGTAACCATAATATAAAAACAAACCAACGGCTTAGGAAAAGTAGTATTATTCCTTCCACAGAGACCAAAGAGAAAAATTTCCTTAGGATTTCTTATGAAGAGGACACTGAATAATGTAACAAAAATAAAGATTGTATTTTATGGTCTGTACTCTATATAAAATGTTAATTGTGATGATGATGATGATTATTACTACTACTATAAGATAAATAGGTGGCTATGTGAGCTACCTGTCCAGTCTCTGTTTTTTCACTGCACCATTTTCCCAGATCGATAAGGCATTTATCCTGAAGGCCAGGATCCAGCTTAACATCCATGGCACGCTGGTGTAGGATCCTTTGGACTTCTGCTCGGCACTCTCGTGAAAGCTGTATGAGAAAGAACAAGCAAAATACTTTAAAAGTACCAGAAGCAAGGGTGCCTGGTTGGTTGAGCATCCGACTTCAGCTTGGGTCATGACCTCATGATCTCATGGTTCATGAGTCTAAGCCCCACATGGGGCTTGGTGCTGTCAGCGAAGAGCGTGCTTAGGACCCTCTGTCCCCCTCGCTCTCAGCTTCTCCCCTGCTCACACTCACTCTCTCTCGCTCAAAAATAAAATAAACATTAAAATAAAAAAGCACCATAACCAAAACAAAAAAGCACTAGATAAAGGATATCTGTTGTCAGGAAACTAACAGAGAACGTTATAGTAATTTATATAAACTTTATACCTCAAATCTCTTCCAGAATAAGGATTAAATTTTCTAGCAGACTTCTAAAAGCCTGTATCTCTAGGAATGAGATTATACATTCAATATTTTCTAATACACTATTGAGACAACATCCTTTTCTCAAAATACTCTGATAAAAAGTGAACCGGATTTGTTCAGGTTAGGTTAGAGTTTTTTGTTTAGCGGAACTAATCTGCTATTACTCTATGAATGTAGAGTAGAATGCGGGCTCCAGTTCAGGAAAAGGCACACACTTGGGTCAGGAACATTAAGTTCAAATTTACCTAAACTCACAATAAGTCTAAAAACCATCTGTATCCTGGTTAAGAGCTTCTAATGGAACTTTAAAGTTAAATAAAATTAGGGTGGCAATATTTGTCTATTTGTCATTTAGATTTTTGTAATTTAGGGGCACCTGGGTGGCTCAGTCAGTTGAACGTCCGACTTTGGCTCAGGTCATGATCTCACAGTTTGTGAGTTCGAGCCCCACATCAGGCTCTGTGCTGACCACTTGCTCAGAGCCTGGAACCTGCTTCAGATTCTGTGTCTCCTTCTCTCTCTGCCCCTCCCCCGCTCACGCTTTGTCTCACCGTTTCTCAAAAATAAATCAATGTAAAAAAAAAAAAAAAAAGATTTTGGTAATTTAAAGAAAAAACTGGAAATGTCCCCTGACTTACTTTGCTGAAAATGTAAAATCAGACGGAAAGAAGCTGGTGAAGCAACTCTATGATTAGTCACTGAAAAATGGAAGTTTCTAGTAGTGCAGCAACCCCTCCCTGCCAGATATACTAATAAACAAAGTTTCCTACAATGACAGAAGTCAGCACAATACAACAAACTAACTAAAAAAACAAATGGTTGATAAGAAGAAATGAAGTCAGTATTGAATGCATACCCTCCTGCCCTGTTCCTCCGTGCGGTAGGCATGTCTATATAAGCAGGAGAACACAGCTCCGGGAGGCATAAGTTCACTGGTTTCATTCCAACCATGGGTGTGGCAAAGACGAGATGCATCTCCCTGGCACTTGCGGTATAAGACAGGGTCCAGCCTATAAAGTTAAAAGATATTCCTGAATTTTGTTCTTCAGGAACACACAGTGGTCAATCTGTAGAAGTCTGTTGACCTTGGCACAGAAGATTTAAGTTCTACCTCAAAGAGGCCAAGACAGCTATGTAAGATGCGCAACATTACAACAGCAGACTCAGCACTAACACGCCCAGGCTGAAATGAGAAAATAAGGGCTGTAGCTTATCACCAGGCAATTCACAACTTTCCACTCAATACTTTTTTTCTAAGTGTGAAATTCAATCCTATCTGATACACTAGATTCAATAGGATCAGGAAATGGCAAGATAAACAAAATCCCTCACTCGACTTCCTTTCCAGTAAAACTGTTACTCTTCTTCCTCCCATGCAAGCTAAGGCAGTTCCATTTTTAGTTTACCTGAATATGCTTATCAACTTAAAAAACTTGACATTTAACTCTGACTCTGGAGACAATGGATTAAGGCAATGAGCCTGCAGCTTCTCCAAATCAGACCAATAGATGCTTAATTCTGTCCACATCATAATGTCAACTTTAGGGGAGAGCTAGTGAATGGGAGGAGAAAAGCTAATACTTAATGAGTAGCTTTTAGGCCTGTGAAGCATTTTTTTGGTCATGGGTAAAGGAGTTACAGAAGAGGAAAAACAGAGTTTTGATTAAGGCAGTAAACTCAGTAAACTACGTAAACAGAGTTTAGACTCTGAGTCTAAACT
This sequence comes from Lynx canadensis, assembly GCF_007474595.2. Lineage (NCBI taxonomy): Eukaryota > Metazoa > Chordata > Mammalia > Carnivora > Felidae > Lynx > Lynx canadensis. The sequence continues at coordinate 12,777,851 of NC_044317.1, read as the reverse complement.
CAGGCTTAGACGGCCTGAGAAAGTACAGAGAAATTCCCATGTACTTTTCTGTAGTCCTTTCCAGAGCTAATCTGAGGACACAGAAATAAAAATACATTGAACCTTCTGAGTAATCACTTCCCAGTAAAGTTTGTGGGTGACATACTCAATCACTAGAAAAAGTTAATGACCAAACTCCAGGGGTTGAGATAACTGAGTCAGGAAGGAGCTGAGCCTGGGTGCAGCAGGAAAAGCCAGCTTCCCAAGCTGTCGGGTCCTGGCTGCTCTGGAAGTGGAAGGGAAACTGAGACATAAAAAGAGGAGGGCACTGAAGCCAGTAAGTTACAGTGATTCTGACTGCAACACAGATCCTTCTTCTATTTCGTCCCCTACCCCTCCTTTCTTGACTAACAGGATGAGAAGAGAATTAGAGAATCAAGTTGTCACTTATTGATAAGAGCCTCTTAAGATAGAAAATTCAGTAACCTTGAATAGTTAAAGGAATAAAAGTAAATTCCCATATCCAGCACAAATCAATAAAAATTAAAATGCACTAGTATCTTCTTAGAAACGTATCTGAAGATGCTTCTGCTGCCCCACAGGTGCCCAAGTCCTTTCAGGATAGATGTTTGTGGTATCAGAAACATTTGACTCTGACTTCCAAAATAGTAGCGAATGGGGGCACACGGGGACAGACCTGCAGGGGCTGCCTCAGCTTTGAGATACTATTCTGAAAGCAAGAAAGGTTTCTCAAGGGATTGGAGTGTGTCAGCTATCCCAGAACTTACAAACATATTCCTACCGGTTATTTCAAATAATACAAAAGATACTGACTACACAGGAGAACATGCTGAGGCTTACACTTGATTCTGGCTTCAAAATACTCACTTCCAATCTCGGGAGATGAAATACTGCAGCTCTAACAGACGGTGTTCACAATCTTCCACCATTTTCTCCGTGTACAAGTGCTCCATCAGGCACGAGAGGATCCTGGGAATAAAACAGGGATGAAATTGTAGCAACAGGTTTGGAATTCTCACATTAATATTTCCTTGGTCTGTAGAAAAAGTCATTGAGCTATTTTTGAGGGCAATCAGGGATTTACTTTTCTGAGAATAACTCAAATTATATCAGTCTGACAATGATTATGGCTTCTAACTTCAGGACCACTTAGCACTTAGGACTCAGCTTACTTAAGATCTGTGTGCAGCTGCTTTATTTTTAACTGTTAGTTGTGAAAATTCTCCAACACACACAAAAGTAAAGAATCACACATTAGCCACCTTCCCTTCCCATAACTTTATCAACGTATGGCTAAGTTTGTTTTAATTCTATACCCCCTTGCTGGTATTTTGAAGCAAATCCCAGATACCTTATCATTTTATTCATAAATACTTGAGCATGTTTCTCTATGAGAACATAATACTATAACCCACGAAAAGAAATTAATTTTTAAAATCCTTAATGTCATGTAATATCCTGTTTTCAAATTTTTTCCCAATTTTCTTATGCCTTTTTGTATGTTCATTCAAACCAGAACCCAGAAAAGGTCCACACGCTGCATTTAATTGATAGTCTCTTCAAATGATTTTTAGCTATAGCAGTTCTCTCCTTCCCTCCCTCTCCCTTGACCCCTCGTGCTCAATGCAGTTATTTTTATATTGGTAAATATTCTTAATTAGTCTTCACTGTGTTTGTCTATCTCCTCCAACTGCATAAAAAACTTTAAAGAAGAATACCCTTTTTTAATCCCCTGCTATAGCATGAACAGCAGGAGTGTATGCATAACAGAATGATGACAAATATGGACTGCATTCATTTTATTGTTGATTACTGCCAGCTGCAGGCTATGAGGATTTGTGCAGAATGGGAAACCTGTTCTTTACTTGCAACCTGGTTTTAAAACTAGTTTGTGCATCACATGGAGAAAACTACTGCATGACATTCAAATACTTTAGTATAGCATTTTATAGCTTTCCTAAATCTTGGACGCAACTTCAGAGTTCATTTTGTTCATGATTATATCCTCCAACCACAACAGTTTTTATTTCAATTAGAATTAATTAATTTCTAATAATTATCAAGTAGCCAATGTAAACAATGAGTCAATATACAAATAGGATGAACTACAGAGACAAAGTAATGTGTCACTTTATCCTGAGTGTTTCTCTCTCGTTTTCATTTGACCATTAAACGGATTATTCAGCGACTTAACGCACAGGCCCATACATGCTCGGTCACAGTCAGTGAACTTCAGCACAATGCTGGGTCTCGGTGTCTCTACATCATGGATGAGGCAGAGCTAAGGGCTCCATTTCAGTACTAGTTCTATCAAAAGTTGGTATGTGTTTCTGTTTAGAAGAAATGTTTCTGGCGCTACACTGCCAAATACAATACAATGTAAATAGATACTACAAATAAGATAACCTACATTGGGTCTCCCGATCTTATGTGTTTGCAGGCCGTCTGTATAACAGATTCACAAGCTTCATTGAGAGCTCTATCAATGCGGTAATCTGCGCCAGGGTCCGTCTCCTGAATCAGTGTTTGCAGCTGGATTAAAAGAAAATTAAGAAAGAGGAACATCTCTTACATATGAGGGAAGAGCAATGTCATCTTTTCAAATATTTACTTGGTCTGGTATATCACAATGTACTGTTAACAAGTTTAACAATTAACAATTGTCACTGGCCAAGCATAAGAGCTCCTGTCAAGTACATTCCAACTGGCTTCTCTACCTTGAGCCTCAGTTTTTCTGTTTAAGCTACTGTGGGGATTGCTTGTCTACCTGTCTGGACCATCTCTGGACATTTCCAAAACAAAAGCTCTTTATGATATAAAGCCTGCCTTTTCCCTCATATCTGCCTATTTGTTAATCAGATTGCTAAATCTGACCCTCACGGCCAAGCCAGAATTGAGTGGACAAGGGTAAAGAGAAGTCATTTCCACTCAGAGACCTAATTTGGTCGTAAGAATCTAGAATTTGGATTATGCACACAATACATTGGCATTAAAACAAGCATGCTCCACACTATTAAAAACAAATGTGAGATTTCATTTAACTTGTAAGAAATATCAATTAAAAAAACAAGAATGCAATACTTATAATTTCCATTTTTCCTCAATTATCTTTTATACAACGAAGAGGTAAAGCAGAACTTGCTCATTATACATATCCAGAAAAATACTTGTCGGGGCGCCTGGGTGGCTCAGTCGGTTGAGCGTCCGACTTTGGCTCAGGTAATGATCTCGAGGTCTGTGAGTTCGAGCCCCGGGATGGGCTCTGTGCTGACAGCTCAGAGCCTGGGGCCTGCTTCAGATTCTGTGTCACCCTCTCTCTCTGCCCCTCCCCTGCTCATGCTCTGTCTCTCTGTCAAAAATAAATAAACGTTAAAAAAAAAATACTTGTCATGATACAACTGAAAATGAGAGTATTTTCTTTAACATCTATTTTTTGCCTGGTCCATTCTCTGTCATGGAATAAAGTGAGAGCATGAGAAGATGGCCTCTAATTCTTTTTTCCGGTCTTTGAGGAGAAAGCAGTTGGGGCAGAGGAAAAAACTCCAAATTAGGGATCAGAGGACCTGAGTTCTATTAATAGTTCTGGCTCTGCCAGAAATTAGCTTTGAGAACATGGTCATGATTAACCTCTAGCTGCAGTTTCTTGAACTGAGGAAGAATTACAAGAAAGTCATATACAAGAGAAGGATGTATAAACTGCAAAGCATTTTACATATGTAAAAGATTATTATTAGTACAGATGGATAGCAGATGGTGTTTTGGGGTGGGAATCTTAAATAACAGACAACAAATTTAAAAACTAGAATCCTTCTGGTTTGGGTTCCCTATTTTCCAAGTTAAAGTCCTTGCTGTGTCACAGATTTAGCCTTTGGAGGAGAGTCTTCTCTGATCTTCATACATGTGACCTACAATCCCACAGGGGCTCATACGAAAGCACTGACCCCATCACACATGGGGGGAGAGAACACAGATCAAAAGGAAATGAAGAAAGAAAATCCCAATTCTATCTATCCTAAAAAGTCAACAATCAAGATAAGAGAAATAGAAAAGATTTCTGGGGCGTCTGGGTGGCTCAATGGTTGAGGATCTGACTGGTTCAAGTCATGATCTAGTGGTTTTTGAGTTCAAGCCCTGCCTTGGGCTCTCTGCTGTCAGTGAAAAGCTCACTTTGGATCCTCTGTCCTCCTTTCTCTCTGCCCCTCCCGTTTGTACTCTGTCTCTCTCTCTTAAAAAAAAAAAAAAAAAAAATGTTTTAAAAAGTATTAAAAAAGGAAAGAAAACAAAAGATTTTCAATATTCTGGGAAGGAAGTTATTTATACCAATTGTCGGTGGCAATTTGGAGAAGCTACAAAATGCTCTGCTTAGCTGATAGGAAGATTATCATCAATTTTAGTAGTAACATTTGCTGACAAAGACCAAAATATTTACATCTTTTTCTGAGGGAAGTTTTAAGTATCATGGGGATCTGGAAGTCTCTGCAAGAACTGTACAGGTTAAATATCCATAAGTGACAGGCAAACTTTGAGAATTCAAAATGAACACACCAGACTGCAGCTCCTAAAAGGAGACAATGACTGCCTTACAGACTCTAGAGGGCTAACAGCTCAAGGGATCACTGCCACTCTGGAGCCCAGGGACAGCAGTGTGGGAAACAAACACTATGAACATAAATCGCTACGTGATTATATATCTATTCCAGCCCCTGACTGCTTAGGAAAAACTGGGGAAATGCTAGTGAGAGATTTTCTTCTAGACAAAAAGGGTGAGACGGGAGGTCCGTATTTACCTTCCAAGATGAGCCACTAGTTCTTTTTAACAAGCTAAATTTCAAAAAGCCCTGGAGGTAGATGGTGTGAAATTAAGTTAAACCAACTTATTTTGTGTTTTTTTTGTACACTTTGGTGTAAGTGTAGCCTCAGTAAAGAGGTTTATTCCTGACCAACTCCCTCCCCTTTACATGCTGCGTTAAGGATGAGCTTCAAGTATAGGATGTCTTGATTCACTCTTGGTCTGAGGCCCAAGCACACATATTGCCACAGAGGTTTCCCAGGACAATCACCAGCAAGGATTGTTCCTGAAGAACCACAATGTTCCAACTAAAACCACAGTAGATTCCTGAAACCTTCCTTCTAGCTGGGTTCGGGATTCTGGAGAATATATATATATATATTTGTCTATTTTTTCCACCACTGGATGTATAATTTACTTTCGACTCTGGGTCAGGGTAAGAGAAGCGAAGATGAAATTTTACTCCACATCAAAATTCTATGGACATTTTGTGTTTCAGATTGTCAAATTCTGGTTTTCTATAATACTCATTTTTTAATAAAAATGCCAACAACAAAAAACAACTGAATTGTGGTTTTCTAAAGTTTCACTGAGAAACTCAACTCCCTAATTTAGGATACAAAGCTAAATGGTATCTTTTGTGCGTCCTAAGGGATGTATGGGGTACACTGTACAGGGTACCACTGTTCCATGTGGTACCGAGAATGGTTCAAAGACTCTTATTCAGTAAAAAGTAATAAATGTGGACAATGGTAATGAAACAGATGCACTGCATCTATAGTATTTTGTTAACTTTATATTATGCCCCTCACCTGTAGTTATTCAACTGTTCATGAACCCTAGATCAAGAATAACTTTATCTTTAAAAAAAGGGGAAAAAAAGGAGTAACTTTATCTTCCCAAGAAGTACACTCATCTTTTCCAAATATCTTTATAGAATTCATGTACAGTTTGGGGCCAGAGAAAGAAAGACCCTTCCATGCACAGTTGCCCCTGGTGTAACAAGAAAGATGGTGTCATTTTGAAAATAACATGCTCTCTTGATCCTTGTGGCCAAGAACTCACAGTATGCTGCACATTAATAAAAAACAAAAACAAAAACAAAAAACAACAAACTCTTAGAAACTTTCAATTCCTTTCAGCTCTTTTTCAGCCTCAATCTAATCAAGCCTATAGAGAAAGGCAAATCATCTTTTGGTGCAGGATGTTTTCTAATTTACCAGAACCTGGTTTGCCTTGGTTCTGAGTTTAGAAATTTCATCTAGCAAGTTACTTTCCTTTAAAAACTCCAGCAAACAATGCATTTTACCTATTTCTTTAAGTATATAGCTCCATTTATTGTTTATGAATTCAAACTTTTGCTCTGCAGCAAATTCCACGTTCTTATTAAGGTATGCCTGAACAATATTCTGTGTCTGGTTCCTAGTGCCCAGTGTTAACTGTGATGCCACAAACGATCTAGATAAAGGAAGCTGGGACAGCATCAGGAGGAGACTCAGCGGATAAAATAGAACATTCCAAATGGCAGTAGAAAATTTTTCCTTACCGCTTGCTGGCAGTTCATTCCAAGGTTCCCTTTTTCCCCACGAACTACTTTCATTAGACAATGCAGAGTTCGCCCTTTTCGATGTAATCCAGAACAGTGGTGTTCGATCTCGCCTCGACAGCTCAGGATGATCTCGGGGCTCAAAGAAAAGTCTTCCATCAACATGCGCCGGTAATCTAACATCTCCCCCTGGCACTCACTGCTCACTTGTCGTCCTAAGTTAGGATTTAAGTCACGACATTATGGATGGTGCGCATTACAATCAGATATCACCACACATAAAAGTACATGTTTTCCTCTAGAATATAATACCAGTTATGCTATTAGCTAGACTGAAAAGCTTAGGATATAGCAAGCATCAGCATAAAATGAGTTTGAGACTTCAGAGACTAGGGTTTATCTTGACAGTATTCTGCATTATACAGATTTTATACTACTAAACTAATAATGCAAATGCTGTGCCGATGGCAGTCTTATTTTTTTTTATTAAAAAAATTTTTTTAATACTTATTTTTGAAGGAGATAGAGACAGAGTGCAAGTGGGGGTGGGGCAGAGAGAGAAGGAGACACAGAATCCAAAGCAGACTCCGGGCTCTGAGCTGTCAGCACAGAACCTGACGTGGGGCTCGAACCCACAAACTGTGAGATCATGACCTGAGCCAAAGTTGGACACTTAACTGACTGAACCACCCAGGCTCTCCATAGAAGTCTTATTAATAAGGTAACTTTTAGAGTAACAATGAAAGCTAAGAACAACCCCTACTGGTATGCACAGTTAAAGCCTGTGGAAAAGACTACACTTCAAATATTCACTACAGCCTCTTCAGCCCCCTTCGTTGAGCTAAAAAATGCCAACTGGGAAATCTTAAGAAAGTTTTTTAAAAAACAGCTTTACTGAGGTGTAATTAAGATAAGATAAACTGTATTTTTAGAGCGTACAACTGGAGAAGTTTGACATATGTATACGTTGTTGAAGCCATCACCACAACGAAGATATTGAACATATCCACCAACTCCAAAAGCTTTTCTTATGGTCTCTGAGAATCTCTCCCTCCCTCTCCACCTAAGCCCCTCCCCTATCAACTACTGATCTGCTTTCTGTGACTACAGACTAGTTTACTAGTTTCTACTTTTTAGAAGTTGATATAAACAGAGTCAGACAGTACAGACTCTTTTTTTGTCTAACTTCTTTCACTCAGCAAAACTATTTTTAGATTCATCCATGTATCAACAGCACATTCCTTTTTATTTTTAAGTAATATTATTTCATGACATGGACAGACTACAATTTCCTTATTCCTTCAAATGTTGTTGGACATTTGGGTCACTGCCAGTTTGGGGCTATTACAAATAAAGCTGTTATGAGCACTCAATTGTAAGAGTTTATATGGATATATGCCTTCATATCTCTTGGGCACATGGCTGGGTCATATGGTAGATGTGTGCTTAACTTCTAAGAATTTGGCAAACTATTTTCCAAAACTGTTGTACTATGTTAAATTCCATCAGAAGCATTAGATAGTCCAGTTCCTCCACATTCTCACTAACACGTAATATGGTCAGTCTTTTTAGTATTATGCAATTGGTGTAATTTTTCTGAATTATTTCACATAGCCTTTGGCAGTGTATTTACTGAGTCTTCCTGTGTTTCTTATTAATCTGCAGTTCAAGAATATTAACTTTTATAAATACCAAAATTAGATTATATTATGCATACTGTTTCACAATATTCTTGTACTAGTCAATAATCTCTACCTTTCCATTTTAGGACAATCTCATCTAATATCCACACCATAATCAACAATCTCCGTTTGTCTCCAAAATGTCCTTTATTTGGTATTCAACCCAAGACCATGCATTGTCCCAGGTTGCTATTCCATGGCTTTGAAGCTTAGGAGTTTTGCACTATCCAGATATGAAAAAAAAAAAAAAAAAAAAATCACCAAAAAGTTCCGAGTTTTAATGAATGATTGATTTTTCCCCTCATCTTTTCAATCACTAACCAACTGTCCCAGCATCATTTATTTAATAAGAGCTAGGAATTTAATTTTTACAGCTTACAGCCAATATTCAGAAAGACAACCCTCATCTTCTATACGACCTTCTTGGTTCCTTTTCAGGGGTTGACTTTTGGACTCAACAGACCATGAGTGTGGTTCTAAGGGGTCAATCCCTTCTTTTACTGCTTAGTTTCTTTATTATTATTATTTTATTTATTTATTTTTTTAGAGAGAGAGAGTGTGAGTGGGGGAGAGGGGCAGAGCGAGAGACAGAATCTTAAGCAGGCTCCATGCTCAGTGCAGAGCCTGATGTGGGGCTCAGTTCTACGACCTTGGGATCATAACCTGAGCTGAAGTCAAGAGTTGGAAGTTCAACTGATTGACCCACCCAGGCACCCCTACTGTTCAGTTTCTTAGTATCATTGATGTTGTAACAATAACAGTACCTATCACTTATTGAATGTTAAGTGCTATTCCAAATAACCTCATTCAATCTTCATAAGAACCCACCATAAATATTATTTATGTTTTTTGGATAAGAAAAATGAGTTTGTGGGGAACCCGGGTGGCTCAGTCAGTTAAGCGTCTGACTTCGACTCAGGTCATGATCTTGCAGTGAGTTAGAGCCCCACATCGGGCTTGCTGCTGATCCTCTGTCCCTCTCGCTCTGCCCCTCCCCAACTCGCGCTCCCTCAAAAAAAAAAAAAAAAAAAAATCTTAAAAGAGAAAAAGAAAAATGAGTTTGGGAGAGATTAAGAAATATTAACAGTGGTCACTTAGCCATTACTTTAAATTTGGTGATAGAGCCATTAATTTAAAGCCATGCCTCTCTGACCCAAAGCTCATATGCTAAATTACTATGCTATGACTCTCCTAAAAATGTTGAATATGCATTTTAAAAATTAAACTATTTGAGGGGCGCATGGGTGGCTCAGTCGGTTAAGCGTCTGACTTCGGCTCAGGTCATGATCTCGCGGTCCGTGAGTTCGAGCCCCGTGTCAGGCTCTGTGCTGACAGCTCGGAGCCTGGAGCCTGTTTCAGATTCTGTGTCTCCTCTCTCTCTGACCCTCCCCCGTTCATGCTCTGTCTCTCTCTGTCTCAAAAATAAACATTAAAAAAAATAAAAAAATTAAAATTAAAATTAAACTATTTGGATTTGAGACATATACCTTAAAAAAAAAAAAAAGCTGGCATGTAAAGAAAAACAAAATTGGCAATTATTGAGCTAAGAGAAAGAGGCCTTTAATAAGGCTTAGGGATACTAGGCCTTCAGCTCCAGGAGTTATGCTTGCAAACAAAGGCTCCTGAGTCACAAGGCACATGTAAACTCAGAAGGGCAAATACAGGAGGAAATTAACATTTACGTGTACAAGAGACGCTAGAATGTGAATCCAAAAGGAATGAAAAGGAGAAAAAGAAATTAATTCTTACCTCTATGCACAGCTGACTCCAGACACATCAGAAGGTAGGAGAGCCTTGCTTCCCGAGACCGTGGAAGGTTCTCCACATTACACCGGTATTTCTTCAAGTCACTCTTACAGGATTTGGCCAATGAATAACTGACTTTATAATCCTGGGCAATCAGCTTCTGGCGGGTTGTTAGTGCTTCTCGACACTGAATAAAGAGTGTAGCAAAGAGTAAGACCACTCAGGTGGTTCGGCTGCTCACACATACAAGCAGAGGCTCGTGGTCAAGGGTATGTCAACAACTGCAGTTGTTACCAAAATGCCTACCTTTAAGTTTGGCTAAAAGTGAACACAAGTGTGCTGGGGTAAGAGGCAGGGATAATTGGATGGAGAAACCCTTGGAAATCTACAGTGAATTTCTGACTGTTGCTGCAACAGTACCTAAAAACATACCTGGTAGATTCTAATACATTAGCTTGACAAAGTATGCTTTTCCTCTTCAACAATATCCCTAAAGTAAATTTCACAAGAATCAAAGTGGCAACTGACAGAGCACTCTGTAAGTTACATTCTATGCTTTTAAAATATAATTATTCAATAGTAAATTATATAAGCAACTGAAATGAAACATTTCTTCAGCTGCATATGACAGTAAATGGCAGGAGAGCAAAATCAAGAATAATTATTCTTTTAAAAGTCATAAAAGATTCTTGCATTTATCCAGGAACAGCAGACTAATGGTAATGAGAATGCTTAATGAGACAGCTGCCGAAAAATTAAATAGCTAATTACCTGCAAAGCACATTGGTTTGGTTAGCCTAAACTTCCTGAGTATGTGAGGCTGGCTTCAATGTGACCGTGATACAAAATTCTCCAACTTTACTTCCAAAATTGATTCTCAACTGGCTTCCCGGTATCTAGATATCACAAGGCTTCATTTTCTGGGCTTAAGCAAAATACGCTTTGGTTCTCTACTGAAAGCCAAGTGTCTCTCCTCTGAAAAGGGTAAGCTTTATCATTATATCCTGGTAATGAGTTTATAAGAATATTATTTGAGAGGACTTGAGAAAACTTTTAAGAAATGAATAAAATACTGGTGTATTTCAAAATAATACTGACCTTCTCACTCATGGATTCTTCAAACTTATGGTTAAAGAGGCACTTATACACTCTGCCTTCACCAGCTTGCGTCTGTAAGATGGAACATACACATGATGATGAGGATGATAACAATCAGCTGAGTAGTTATGCTGGGCCCTATCCACAACCTTATACAGAACCTCCTGTTAAATTATTATAATGGTGAGCACTTCTGAACAAATGGCTCAGCCATTTATAACATTTAGTGGCCTTTGGAAGAAAATGGTGATTGCAGGAAAGATGAAAAAAAATTTCCCATGATGCTTGGCTACTGTCCTTTGTTCCCAGATATAATGTTAATCAGGGAACCAAGAGAAGTGTCTTGTCAGTCTCTTCTTACATTATGTTGGAGCCAATAAAACTCATAATCAGTGGCTCTGATGGCTATAACTGCTTATTCAAAACAGCAGAGGGTGGAAATGTACACAAGTTACTCTCAGTTCTTTGTTGTAAGAATGGAGGCTCTTCCATTTCATATGTTAGCAAGTTTTTCTATAAGGTCTGCAGAGAGCAATCAAGGATTTCATTTTAAAAGGTAGCCACCTGCTGTTTTCTTTACCTTAGCCCAAAACAAATAACATGTAATATGGTAGTTTTAGCCACGAAATAGGTATGAACAGGATTCCATCAGTCTCTGTTATCCTGGGACCAACTCTACCTTCCCTTTCAATGCCTTATGTGCACGGGAGAGTGTGTGGTTTATTTGTTTTGGACTAAAGTATTAAAAATATTTTAAAGAGAAGAACAGTTTCTGAGCTGACTCACATTTTCACAAAAACGCTCCCGATCATCTCGGCAAGCAAAATATAAATGCCGGTCTAGATGAAAGTCATCTGAGGACAGCTCAGCCACCCGCAGAATGGCTTTCTTGCAGAGTTCAGAGACTTGAATCTTGGGATCTCTCTCTTCGGCTTCCTTCACCAGGCCCTTTTCCAAGCATGATACCACCTCACCTTGTGAATGTGCATCCTAAAACAGCAAGGATACTAATATTGTAAAACTCTCACCACAATGAGTTTCAAATAAACATCATTTGCTTTAAAAAAAAAAATTCTCAATTCAATATATAGTTGGCTTATTCACGTTCTGTTGAGAAATCAGGTGGGAACCAACCACCCTGGGAACCAACCACACTGTGGAAGTTACAGAAAATGTCCTCAACAGTCTTCTGTTACAATGGAATACTTGCACGCTACAAATGGAAAGAGAGATCCTGGGAGATTTAAGTATAGTTAAGTTAGCACTAGAAATAGAAACCTGAGGGAGTGCCCGGGTGGCTCACTTGGTTAAGTGTCTGACTTCAGCCCAGGTCATGATCTCAGGGCTCATGAGTGTTGACAGCTCAGAGCCTTGGAACCTGCTTCGGGTTCTGTGTCTTCCTCCTTCTTTGTCCCTCCCCAGCTCGCACATGAGCTCTCGCTCTCTCTCTCTCAAAAATAAACATTAAAAAAAAGAAAGAAACAGAACCCTGAATTCTTTAAGTTTAAAATCTCAGAAAAATTTTAAGAATTTACATTAGCTCCACGTTCTGATTGTGGTTCATGTCAATGTTGAAATAACACGGCAGAAATCTCTGTTCGTCTACCTCAAAGGTGAGGTATTTCCCCAATAGTCAAGTGGGGAAAAAAAAAAAAGCAAACCACAAAATCCACTGAGAAAAGATGTTACAGAGACCCTCCTTCTCATTTTTCTACTCTATACTGTCCACAAAGACCCCAATATGTACAATTTATTGTGTAATACTCACTTTGATGTTTGGATTTATCCTAATGAGATTTAATGAGATTACCACGCTTTATACAAACTGCTTTTGAGAGCTCTCCTAAAGCCATCCAATTATCTTTAATTGTGCATTGCATCATCCCCATGGCAACCACAAGCATCCATTCACTAAAAATATGAGAAATTTCCCCTAAATATTTTTATTCAGGAGTCCTAATCTGCTATACTCTGAAGATATGGCTCAAAAACGTGACAGGTATGACCATAAATACAGCAAACCAAGCAGTAGGAAGTATATGCTATCTTTATTTATACACACAATCTTGTTAGAGTAAATACCATATCTATAAAATCATCTGTACATAATAAACGATTCCTAAAACAAGCAGGGAAGCATCTACTTTAAGCGAAATTTCAATTCAACAAAAAAATTGTGGTTTTTTTTCTACTTTGTTGTAATGCGATTTGTTCTATATAGCACATTAATTTCTAAATCATTTCCAGAAAAATGTCCAAGTTGTCTCCCATATACCTGTGGAGAGGGGATAAGAGCTGTGGTACCTCTTGTGCAGAGGAGTAAATACAGGCCTAGAGTTTATCAACTTGTCTTGAGTTGCAGAAGGGAAGGTGCCTAGCTAACAGTCCATCATTTATTTTTCCAGACCTTGGGGTTCTAGGATATTCCTATAATCTGTATGTGGATGTTGTAGATTTTCCTGAGGAGGGTACACAGTTTTCATTAAATTTTCAAAAGGTGTACTGACCCAAAAAAGATTTGGAAGCACACTCTACTAGCAGATTCTCATGCCTCCTATTCTCTATCTGTACCTGAACCTTGCTCACTAGCTGTATGATTTTATCCCTGCTTAAAAACCCAAGAGGACCAAGAAGGTTTTTTAAAGAGCACTTCTGAATAGGTAACAAAACTCTAAGAGACAGTGACAAAAAGATAAGGACAGAGAGAAAAGTTGACACAAACCCCAGAAATCTGGAATAAGGCTCATTCTTTCTTCCTAATCATGAGTGATACTCAGGTATGTCTGACTAGGGCCCATTTAAGCAAGGCCTACATGTTCCACTTTCCAAAGGAGAAACAAACCTATGATAACAAAGGCTTGGCCAGAAACCTCAGTCACTTACTATTCACAGTATATAAAAGATTATTATAAACATGATTTATTTTATAAAACAAAACAAGATCCTTTACCAAAGTTGAGTAGCCATTAACTTAATTAGGTGGCTGCTAGCAACTAGGTCTTAATCATATAAACATGAAAATAATAATCTGATAGTCAACTTTCTCTCTCTTTTTTTTTTTGAGAGAGTGAGTGTGTGTGTGTGCATGTGTGTGTGTGCGTGCGCGGGGAAGGGGCAGAGAGAGAGGGACGCAAGAGAATCTCAAGCAGGCTCTGGATGGTCAGCACACAGAGCCCAACCGGGGCTTGAACTCATGAAACCGTGAGATCATGACCTGAGCTGAAATCAAGAGTTGGACGCTTAACCGACTCAGCCACCCAGGCGCCCCCTGAGAGTCAACTCTTGATTTATATTTACTCTTTAGTCTTGGGTCACAGGGTAAAGAAATGACTTCCGTGTAATGAGTCTTAAGTGTTTCCCTGTATACTCAGGGTTTGTAATGGTTTTAAATGTGCCATCAGTAAGATGTATCTATTTAGGGCTGTTATATTTCCTAATGGTTCCATTTGCTTCTTCTGGATTTAAATAAAGCAGCAGCATCAGGGTTTAAGACCCCCCTAAGGAATCTAAGATTTAATTATAATTATAGCAATTGTAGCACCACATATTGGTACTGGGCTATAATATCATCTCCATTAGAGGTTTTCATTCATCTTAACTTTAGATAGACAATTTTTTCAAATAAAGATATTTCAAGTATTCTTATTGGCTCCCCCAGAGTCTCTGAGCTTTTCAGTCTAGCCCGTTTTACTTTATAACTGAAATGTATGTAAATATTTGAAAGAAGACTGTATGGCTAATTCCAGAATAAGAATGAAAGCAAGGGAGGAAAACTGCACAGTGGCACATCATTGACAGGAAAATAAAATTACTTAGGTTTAAAAAAGGTTACGTTACTAATATATAGGCTTAACACTGAGTAACAAGTGATCTTGCTAATGGACTAAAATGAAACTTTAAAAGTTCTGTGGTGAGACAAAGATCTTAAAACTACTGCTAAGTGTCCTGATCAGTTTTAGCAATTTGATAGGTAGTATCTTTTCTTCCCCATAAACCTTGTCCTTTTTTTTTTTTTTTTAAGAACAGAAAAATAACATAATCTCAAAAAGGTAGGGAAGAACTCAGTTTTCATTCTGCTATAAACCATTCTCTATTTCAATATTTTTGGTGTCTTCTTTGATCTTCCTTACTAGACAAAGAGAGAAAAAGACCGTCCAAACATATTTCAAAGTAGTTGGTTAAAAGCAGGGAATGATAAAATTATTTAACTACTGAATGAAAAGTCTAAAAGTAGTAATAATGTGGCACATTTCCTTAATTTCCTATAATGGATGATACACTGTGCTTTTTCTTCAGATGATCTGCCCTTTCATTTTAACTGTGTTTGTTCAGAAAAAAATGTTATTAATAATATAGTCTTTGTTGGGGGCGTCTGGGTGACTCAGTCAGTTAGGCATCCGACTCTTGATTTCGGCTCGGGTCATGGTCTTTGTGGTTTGTGAGTTCAAGCCCCACATTGGGCTCTGTGCTGACAGCATGGAGCCTGCTTCAGACTCTGTCTCCCTCTCTCTTCTCCATCCCTGCTCATGCTCTCTCACTCTCACAAAAAATAAACATTATAAAAAATTCGTCATCTTTGTTCTCAAATTTATATATACTAACATTTTAAAAAAAATAATAGTTTTTAAAATCATGACTTTTCTATATTCATACAGAGGCAGGGTACAGATTAACCATGACCCTTTCCTCTGACCACTGGAGGAAGTCAGTTCAAAGCCAGTCACAGAGGAATTTGCAAGCTTCATTGGCAAATATGAAACTGATGAGCCTATTTTCTTCTGTGGTCAGAAGGTGATTCATTAATTTTCAGGATAATCTGCATATCTAAATAAACTGGCTTCAGAAAGGAACTACCATTTAGAAAGCCAAGAAGGCTAAAGACCTGCCTCTCTCCTTTTTAAACTTGGCTGCAGTACCAGAGTGGGTTATATAGGAGGGAGCATGCTTTTTCGAGTGCAGGTGTGAATCTATCTTCTTGTCCTCGAAATACAGAAGAAAGTCTTTGATGCTAGGATAGGGATCTGATATAAACAGAATTCACCTAAGCAGTAGGTATGGCAAAGATAACCACGACAAAAATGCGCAGCCTGATGAAGTGTTTCTGTTATTTTAACAAAGCTGGGCAAATAGTCCTCACTGTCCTGTCTTTGGGCTCTAGTACTACTGTGTTCTGCGATCATCTCAGTCACTGAAACTTAATAACTCATATATGCAGTTGAAAGCAGGTTTTATTCTGACAATTAGATTGCCAGGGGGAGGGAAGCTAAACAGCAACTACCTTGTGTCAAAAGGAAAAACTACTACAAAGAGAGATGAATCGTAATGGTCTACTCTACGGTGTGGACCACTAATCACAAATATGGAAAAGTGTCATCACTGATTCCTAAAAAAATGTGTCTAGGACACTTATGTGAGATTTTAAAAAGAGTGAGATACGGACTGAAAATAATCTCTCACACCCTAAATAAAGGCAGAGGCGCTTCCTGAATAATTAGGGTAGCTAAGTGCTTTTGTGCCATTCTAGAGTCTGCTGGGAAAGGAAAAAATCTGCCTTCTTGATTAAAACTGGCCTTCTTGGGGCGCCTGGTGGGTGCAGTCGGTTAAGCGTCCGACTTCAGCCAGGTCACGATCTCGCGGTCCGTGAGTTCGAGCCCGAGTCAGGCTCTGGGCTGATGGCTCGGAGCCTGGAGCCTGTTTCCGATTCTGTGTCTCCCTCTCTCTCTGCCCTCCCCCGTTCATGCTCTGTCTCTCTCTGTCCCAAAAATAAATAAAAACGTTGAAAAAAATTAAAAAAAAAAAAACAAAAAACTGGCCTTTCTTTAGCTGCCAAAAGCTGTATGCCAAATTCACAGCACTTTCAAGGACTGACTCAGAGGTGCCCTGTGAAAGGGCCAGAGCCCTGCGCTGGTGGGAAGGAAAAGGTATTTGGTGACAGCCAGGTAAGAACCAGCACTAAAAGCTTCCAATGAACTGGTGTGTGCAGCTCTGGCATTCTAACACCAGGCCCCCTTGGTCAGTGACAGAAGCCCGCAAACCACGGGACAATGAACAAATAGAGGGCAAAGCGACAAAGGGGTTTTATTTTCTATCATATTTCCTAAAGAGCAGATTAATGAGCAGTGGCAATTAATAGCTGATGCCACACATATGCCTCAGACCACCTCTCCCTCGGCAGCTGTTACTTCTCAGGAGTTTCCTTCATTTTGCTGAGCCAACAAATTCAGAATAAACCTGGCCAAACCTCCATTATGACCTCCTGGACAACAGATTCATAGGAACAAAAGGAAGACCAGATAGATATAATTAAGAAAGAAGAAATTAGCTAGGTAGTTATTTTCTTTCCTATCTTTACTAAAACTAGTTCTTTTGAGAGAAAGATAACAACAGATCACATTTATAGAGTACCTTTCTTGTCAGAAGCCCAAAGTACCTTTATGTACCTTAAACTTTTCTAATATTTAATATCTTCTTTTGTAGCAGTGTGCTTACTAAGTAATTTTTTTTTTTTTTATAGCAGCAATAAGGTATTTGCAGAGAAAGGTTAGAAAATTCAAGTCTCTTCTAATCCAACCACTTTGCCCACAGACGACAAATGCTCTGGCAAGGAACAATACAGGTACCCGGCAAGTGGTTTAGTATTTGAAGATGACACTACTCTTGGCTGATATTAATTCCTCTGCTTCCCCATACTGAAACACAAACAAACGAAATGCATTCACAGGTTAACGAGTCTTAGATCTGAGGGCTGTCTGGACCTCTACTTCAAGGCCACCTCCAGCCCTAAATTTTTCCCATGCCAGTTATACAACACTTTACATTCATCAAGTTTGCAGGACCCCTTTGGTGAAGCCAGTATAGTAGATACCTTTTCTCCAAGCCGAATACTGCCACATTTCAGAATGTTGATGTCATTTTTGCAGTCATCCATGAAGCCACAGATTAGACGGTAATCACTGAAAATGATGGCCGTCATCTGGTGATGTATTGGTGACACTGGTATTCAGTGATATTGCCTCGGTGATCCACCAAGCAGGAAACCAAGTAACCTTTTCCAACTGGTTCATCAGGCACATTCTTTAATCTGCTCCAAAGAAAGTGGCTGTTTTACACAAGTATTTTATTTCCTATCATGTAACTTTTATAAAAGAGAGAATGTGTGATCTTTTCTTATGATTTCCCATCTCTGTATTTGGGAGAAAAAGAGGAAAAACTTAGAAATACATTTATTTTAAAGAAAATAGTGGCGGGCATATTCAGATCGTTTGTACTCTCTAGGAAATACCCTAAATGTGTTTTTGCAAGGAATTTTTACAATTTCAGCTTTATGAGATATAAATAAAAAGAGCTTCTAACATCTACAGCTTCAGGAATGGCTGTACTGAAAAGTTCCTTTATCCACGCAAAGAAGGCAATGGACAGGAGATTAATCTGGGAAACAGGTCTGGAAAACAGGTGCAGAAGTGAAGTCTAGTACCATGTCCCAAGTCAAGCTACACAGCAAACCTTACTGTCAGGGAAACCTAATGGCCAAAGGAGGGAGCAGGAAGGCATAATATTACTTCTTGACATGACATTAATGAGTTCTGAATTAACTGTGGATTTGGACATGTGTTTTTGAACTTTAGTAGAGTCCCAGCGTCGCCACTGTGGTCTGGAACACAAACATGTTTAAAATGATGCTCAGTGCAGTCTGGCAAAAAGTCTGAGAAGGGGAGGCCACTGCAAATCTAATTGGGTGGTTTAGACAACATGTTCTAGAGGATCAAGCACAGAGTAATTCCACATGGTTACTGTTCCTGCAAAGTGCATCCCAAACCACAAGTGCTAGTGAAGCAAACTAGCCAAAAAATGCTGAAATTCAGTCCTAAAAGAGTAAAATCTACTTATAGGGTTGTAAGCTTGAATTATAAAATGGGGAAAGTTGTTTGCAAAAATCCTACTGCATTTGAAGAAATTAAAAACAAACAAAAATGGTAGTTTTGAGAAGAGTAAGGGGCCCCAAATGTAAATGTTTATTTTACTATAAATGAGAAGAGAATGTTTTACTGGTTTTTTGAAACCAATACAGACCATTCTCTACTATCACACTTATCGTAAATATGTATAGAGGGCAAAACAAATACACCACACACAATCATCCTATAGCCCACTAGGTCTCTTCATGCCTAATTCTTGTATCAAATCCAGATCAAGTCAGACACTCTGTTCAAGACAGAAGACTGTTTACTTTTAAAGAAGCAAACTTGAGAATTTAAGTAAATAGTCTCACTCTGGCTTCAAGAGGCAGCAGAGACCTTCCAACAATCAAGATGAATGCAACTCTTTCAACTTAACCCTGAGGTTTTTTTTGGTTTTTTTTGGTTTTTTTTTTGTTTTGTTTTGTTTTTTTTTTTTGGAGATGCCTAAAAAAGAGGGTCATGAATGTTATTTCCAGGAAAAGCCT
Organism: Lynx canadensis; assembly: GCF_007474595.2. Lineage (NCBI taxonomy): Eukaryota > Metazoa > Chordata > Mammalia > Carnivora > Felidae > Lynx > Lynx canadensis. The sequence goes on along the minus strand of NC_044317.1, from coordinate 12,758,547 downwards.
TGTTTTGTTTTGAGTAAAACAAAAGTTTCAAAAGTGAAAGGAAGGCATTTGTAATCCAACTAATGAAAAGCCTGTGTAAGAACACAAAACTAGTGGCAGACAACTGGGTTTTTAAAACTTAATAAAGTGCAAGAGTTCAATACAGCCCTTATACTGGGCAATCAAGTTTATAAATCTGAAGAAAAACCAGGAGCACATTTTGAATTGGAGCCCCAATAAGAAAATAAATGTGTATTTAGCTTCAATCACTTGAGATTTTACTGAAGCACAGAGACTGAGTACCTATTGTATTTAGTTCACCACAGGTACAATAGGGCATCGTGTTTGATCAGAAGATTATGCTTTCCTTCAGCCATTCCATTGGCTAGAAGTTAATAAGACAGAAGGAAAATTTCTAAGATTAACAGCAAGAACCGCAATAAATCATCAACATATTTATGAATGGGAGTAAACTCTGAAGTGGCTGGGGAGCAGATTCATAAGGTGCCATTAGAAAAATGCTGCTGTCACTCTGTTTTTGACGTGAAGCAGGAGGGAAGCAGGAGGAAAGCAGGAAGCGAGCAGTATTTGCTTCAACTACAGAGTAAATAAGTTTGGTTTGCAGTTTGCAGGTATTCTTGTGATGCTGTTTTTCTCCTTGCAAATAGGATTGCAAGAAAGAAGATAGGAGAGAGATGTAGAATAAAACATTTTGTGGGCAATTAGGTTCTTCCTGATTTTAATTTCCTGATTCCAGTATAATCTCCCTCCTAGGGAGGGATAAATTCCGGTTTTTACTTGAAATCTTTGACAAAACCACAACACCCCAAAAGGTTACAAGAGAACCCATCATTACATACCCATTATAAGAAACCAATTATACGTATATATGTCTTTTATAAGCCAGCCAAGAGTGAAATTTTTCTGATGAATATGCAGAGACTCTGGGCAAAATTTCCACAAGGCAATCAAAGTGCCATAAACAGCTAACCATATAGCTAGTTAAGGGACTATGAGGTGTGCAATACTAAAGCCGAAGCCCAATGTTTTCAAAGATACGCTATTCTGTTCTGAAGCCCCAAGGTAACTATGAAGAAGGGTAACTGCTTTAAAGAATAAAAACATATCAGATCCAGTATTAGAAGGTGTGAGGAAGCAAACAGGTTCTAAACAGGGTCCCGTAATGATGTAACTGAGGAACAAAGCTGAGGGCTTATCTGGTTGGAAGAGGGTGGTCCTGCTAAGAACCCTTAGAGCTAAGAAAGTGGTCCTGAATTGAGTCATCAGTAGGGTAGTTTGAGGGCAGATCTAGGTGTTGCAAAATGTACAATTATTAACTCTGAGGTGGAAAAACAGCAACTGTTCTTTGTGATTCTTATACTTCAGTATGCAGAAATCTCTGGCTTTTTGAAATTCCTATCACTGATTCCAAAAATAAAATAAAAATTCAATACCACAATTTTCACTAATATCATTTGTTGAACCAAGACAGTTGAAAAGTTTCCCCAATTAGCACCCATACAGTGCTATACTATTTTCATTATTTTTATTTTTATACTCAACATCTAACTATAACAACATACACAATCCTTCCACAAACCTTTTTTAATGCTAACTCCTATTATTTGAAGCATATGCCTCTGTGGTCCAATTGATCCAAACGTGTAACTCAGAAACGTTGATAAGCCTCTTGGGGAGACCATTTTGATATGCTTCAGACATCAGCAGATTGTAAAAAGTGTGACCGCAGCACTGATGACAGAAGCAGTTGTGTCCTCCATCTGGGGACCAACAGAGCCTGATTTCCAATGTGTCTGAATCAATAGCGTCCTACTGTAACTGTAGGTGAATACAGGAGGCTAGTTATACTCCCCACTGCCAGTGGCCTCTCTCAGACCATGTAGATGTGAATTCCAAGGAAAAGTAAAGTAACTGAGTCAGTTATTCCTCCCTAATGACTGGTCTGGTCAACAGATATAATTTTCTCTTCTAAGCCATTAAATACCACAAAATTCTGTCACAACCTACCTCTGATATGGTGGATTTGCAAACCTCTCTGGCCACAGATTCAAATTGGGGTCTGTAGTTAGATTCAGCTTGTAATTCCACAACAACTAGGTATAAGAGAAAAAAAACAAACAAACACTGCAGTTAAATAGTATGAAATTTTCCATCAATGGTTACCGTAAGTGACAAAGTCCATTACACAGAGTCAGATAAAAGCATATTCAGTTAATGAAAAGTAAAGTAAGAGGGGTGCCTGGCTGGCTCAGTCAGTAGAGCATGCAACTCTTGGTCTTGGGGTTGTGACTTTGAGCCCACGTTGGGTAGAGATGACTTAAAAAAATAAATCTTTAAAAAAAAAGAAAAAGAAAAGTAAGATAAAATGGTCATTTTGTTTACAGATAAAAGGAAAAAAAAATGAGGGCACCTGGGTGGCTCAGTTGCTTAAGTGTCCTGCTCTTACTTTTGGTTCAGGTCATGATCTCACAGTTGGTGAGTCTGAGCCCCTCATCAGGCTCTGTGCTGATGGCTTAGAGCCTGCTTCGTTTTCTGTCTCTCTTCTCCGGGCCTCCCCGGTTTACGTAGGCACATGCACACATGCTCTCTCTCTTTAAAAAAATGTGCAGGACAAGGACACGTGGATGGCTCAGTTGGTCCGACTTAGCTCAGGTCATGAGCTCATAGCTCGACTTGAGAGTTCAATCCCCATGTCGGGCTCTGCGCTGACAGGTCAGAGCTGGAGCTTGCTTCAGATTCTGTGTCTCCCTCTCTCTCTGCCCTCCCCTGCTCACCGTCTCACTCAAAATAAATAAACATTTAAAAAAATGTGCAGACAAATATTACCACTCAGACATACTTGTTTATTTTTTCACTTAAGAACAGTTTTTTTTAAGTCAAGAAAAAACTGCAATTAAAATCTCTGGTAAGGTTTCAGAGAAAACATTAATAAAGTTGTACAAGCTAAGTTTTATTAAACCTATTAAAAGTATAACCCTGAAGCTCAGATTTGGTAGCTTTAGTTGCAGATTTCACAATCCACGGTGCTTTCATAGATCAGTTTTATGAAGGAGAGATGCCCAGAATCTAGTTTCCTTATTCCTTTAAAATTCCTTTCCTATCTTTATTCCTTTAAAATTCTCCCTTGTCTTGACATATACACCATAAGGTCTACTTTACACAACTGTTTTAACATGTTTTAAACTGCAAAATATCTAAAGCCATTACTGTTCACAGGTGAGGGCTTAATATTACCTTAGCTTTGCAGCTTTACTTAAAATTTTCCAATATATGATTCATTTTCTGAAAAGTAGCCCAAAGGAGCCCTTATTCTAGGCTCAGCTGGAGAGACAGAGCAGGGACTTTGTATGATGCTGAAAATGGAGAGATTGGGGGAGGGAAGAAGAAGCAGTTCACAAGTCTTTCTCCTATACTCCAAGACTAAACAATGCAATCAATCACTCACTGATTCACTCAAACATCTGGTTAGCACTTATGATCTACCACGCAAGTCTAAACTCAAGGTCTTCATAGGCTATTACAGGAAATAGAAAAAATGTTCTGAGTATGTACCGTTTTAGGAGCTGGGAGTTAAAACAGGAGAAAGACAAAGACTGGCCAGTGGTGGCTATGGTCAATGGCAAAGTACTGCAAGTATTTGATTAACAGCAACACAAGGTATCACAACAGTACAGGGAAGGAGTACCCGAGACTGCGTTGGGGCATTTGGTCCAGTAAAGTTTACCATAGGAAGTGCTATCTAAGATAAAACCTGAAGACAAGCAGTTAGCCATAGTAAGGGGTAAGGAGAAGACTATTTTATTAGGTAAACGAAAACAGGATGCACAGAAGCTCACTGAAAGTGATGCAGGGCATGCCAGAGGAACGCGAGTCCAATGGAAGACTGACTCTGGAGAGGCAGCCCAAGGCCAGGTCATAACCCCCTAAATTAAGAACATTCTAATATTCTGTATGTACATCTAACCAAAGATAGATTAAAAATTTCCCTCCTTATTGAGTGACTTGTAGCTGACTCAATGCCATTTCTTTCAGAAAGAAAGAAAGAAAGAATGAGAAAGAGGGAAAGAAAGAAAGAGAGAAGAGAAAGAAGGAAAAACAGAAAGACAAAGAGAGGAAGGAAGGAAGGAAGGAAGGAAGGAAGGAAGGAAGGAAGGAACAAGCAAGCAAGAAAAGCTGTCTGAGAGTTCAAGGATTTAGAGGTAAACAGCAAGAAATGACAGAAAAATTATAAAATACAAACCCACGATTGCTTCCTTACTTTTATGCAAACTCAGATGTCCTATGATGGGCTAGAAACTGATTTTTTGTCAAAGCCATTTAAATAATCACTTAGATCTTCTGAAATGTCTTTAACTTTTAATTTGGCACCCCTCATCCTTTATTTTTCTTTCTTTTACTTTGAGATAGAATTCACATACTATAAAAGCCACCACTTTACAGTGTACAATTCAGTGGTTTTCAGTGTATTCAGAGGTGGTACAACATCACCATTTTCTAATTCTAGGACATGCCCATCACCCCAAACAGAAACCCTACACTCACTTTGTCACTCCTCATCCTTCCTGGCAACCATAATCTATTTCCTGCTCTTTATATTTTAAAGTTTATTTATTGGGGGCACCTGGGTGGCTCTATCAGTTGAGCATGACTCTGGCTTACATCATGATCTCATGGTTCAATGAGATTGAGTTCAATCCCCACAAGGGACTTGCTACTGTCAGCACGAAACCCACTTTTGGATCCTCTGTCCCCACCCCCCCTCTCTCTCTGCCCCTCCCTTACTCGTGCTCTTTCAAAAGAAACAAACATTTAGAAAAAAAAGTTAATTTATTTGGTGGGGGGAGGGGCAGAGAGAGATGAGGGGGTGGGATTGAGAGAATCCCAAGCAGGTTCCAACCTGTCAGCACAGAGCCCGCCTTGGGGCATGAACCATGAATCGTGAGATAAGGACCTGAGCCAAAAATCAAGAGTCATTTAACCAAATGAACACCCAGGCACCCCCTGCTCTTTTATTTTTAACATGACCTAGTAATGATTATTACTCTAAGTAGAAAGGGAATTCGGGGGCACCTGGGCGGCTCAGTCGGTTTAAGCGTTCCGACTTCAGCCCAGGTCACGATCTCGCAGTCCGTGAGTTCGAGCCCCGCGTCGGGCTCTGGGCTGATGGCTCAGAGCCTGGAGCCTGCTTCCGATTCTGTGTCTCCCTCCCTCTCTGCCCCTCCCCCATTCATGCTTTGTCTCTCTCTGTCTCAAAAATAAATAAAACGTTAAAAAAAATTTTTAAAAATAAATAAATAAAAATAAAAAAAAAAAGAAAGGGAATTCAGCACACGAAGCCACCAGTATCTTTTCCTCTAGAAAACACACATTGCACACTTCATTACTGACAGTGGATTATTCATACCATACTTGACAAATGTCCTCTCCTGAGTGGTTATAATCAACTAAGAAAAATAAGTGCAACTGACAATAAGTGCTATCAGTTAGCAGAATGCATTTCAGCTTCAACTTTCTTAAACATAAGATGTTCACTTTTAATTCATCTACATACCCATCTCCCTCATCCAGCACATATTGAGTAACTGCTATAATCTGGAATCAGCTAGGTGACAAAATTGAGAAGAGTGAAGGAAAAAAGCCACCGTCTCGGCATTCAAGGAGCTCAACCATAGGAGCCAAAAGATTTGAAAGAGTCAGACTGAGAAGAAAATAAGCAATAAAATATAGTGTGATAAATCTGATACCAGATGCATGCAGAAGATATTAGGGAATACAAAGGAAGAATACAGCTCAGTGAACGTGGAGGAAGGGGCAGGTGTGGGAAGCAAAGACCAAGTTATACTGGGCTTGATCCCAAGAATAAGAAGGAATTTTGTCAGGTGGGAGATTGGGGTTCTAGGAGTACAAAGCTAGAGAGCACAGAGAGCGCAATAATAACTTCTGGGGACATCCACAGTTCAGAACGGCTGCAGTTGAGGGATGAAAGCTGGGGCTGGCAGGTTGCAGGCAGGGGTCAGATCACACTGTGTATTAGAGCTCACATTAAAGAATGCGTATTTTACCTTACAAGAAATGGGAAGCTAATCAACAATTTAACCAGAGAACTCAAAAGCTTAACTCTGGTCACAGTGCAGAGAAGGGCAAGAAGACGGGGGGGGTTAGCAGACCAGTTAAAAGCCATGTACTGCTGGCTGGGAGAAGATGAGATGTATCTGAGGTATTGGGATAATGACAAGTTTTGGGTGTGGAGGGTGAAGCAAAAAGCTTCCTTCACAGCCAAGCTCCTTGAAAAGCATAGCTCATTTATCCACTTCCTCTTCCATTGATCTTACAACTTTTAAATCTTGTTTAGTTGAATAAGTAGTTAAAAAATCAAACAAACAAGCAGTTTCCAGACAAGTCCTTTTCTGAAGTCCTACCAACTCCCCAGAGACAAATATTTCAAATTCCTTTTGTTGATTTTTTTTTTTTTACAGATATTACCTCTACAATTTTAAACTACCTAATTAACTGCTATTTCTTGATTGTTAGTTTTAGATATTCTGTAATATTCTATAAAACTTTATATGGTAAAAGAGAAGGAATGAACTTTTATATGCTTCTTCCTGATCCCAATTCTCCCAATATAGTTAATCATAATGTCAGATGGTGGAGTATTTACATTAGTGGGCTATACAAAAGTATACATGCTGAGCTATATAGAACATTATTCATTTCCTTCCACTTACGTCTGTCACAGAGTTAACAGTCATTTATTTCATGCGTCTATTTTTCTCCATGGTCATTACCAATTAATCCCCAATCTCTAACTGGAAAAGTAGAGAGTTTGGTTCTAGAAAGGACTATGAGGCAGAGTAAAAATGTGAAGTCAAGCAGTTGGAGCGTGGAGTTCTGTGGAAAGGAGTAGGCTAGATAAAAGACAGGAACCCCACACTGTCACCAGAGAACACAGGTGACAGGACAGGAACCAGACAGGAACCACACACTGTCATCAATTGCGCCAGGGAAACCCTGGTGGCAGTCTGCTTAGTTCATCTGTATGTTCTCTCCTGATAACAGCCTCAGGTGTGAGAAGAAAAGACTCACAATGGGCACAGGGAGGAGCCCTGTCTTAGAAGACTCAAGCCCTGTGGGAACCACTATCTCTTATAACACCCTCTGGGCAAAGCTTTCAGGGTCTCTGCAAGGGACACACTCAGGTATGAGTCACCGCATCAGGTAAGCCCCAAGTATGGCACCCCTATCGAGTAATTACAATTCACTTACAGTTCTTTCGGGTCCAAACAGAATGTACCATTTTAGGATCATTTTCATCATGGACCTATCTGCCTTGAAGCTAGTCAGCATTTCACTACTACAGACCACCAGAGATCTGAGTTACATAGTGAGTAGAATTCAATTCTCATGAGGAAAGGGAAAGGGTTTTATAACCTTTCACTCACAGACTATTAAAATAAGCTGCTATAAACCATTCTTCAAATGACACACAAACATTCCTGTTGAGTTAATAAATACCTGGAAGTGAATGGTTGTATCATGTTTTATGCTTATGTTCCGCTTTAGTACGTAAATGCTAAGCAGCTTCAAAAGTAGTTATACTAATTTACATTATCACTATCAATGCATGAAAATTTCCTTATTCCATAGTCACATCAATACTTGGTACTGATACATCAGTCTTTACAATTCTGGCAATTTATCTAATGGTGAATCACTGAGGTTTTGATTTCCATTTCCCTGATTACTAATGAGGTTGAGTACCTTTTCATGTATTTATAGGTCATTCAACCATCATCTTTAGGAAATGGATGTCAACTATCTTACCCATTTTTCTTTTTTTCCTTTTTTAAAGATTTATGTATCTAAGTAATCTCTACACTCAATGGGGGCTCAACCTCATGAATTGGAGATCAAGAGTCGCATGCTCTTCCAACTGAGGCCAGGCAGGTACCCTTCCTTTTTCCTTTTTTTTTTTTAAATGGCTTATCTCAAATTTATCCAATCCAATAGTTATGTTGTATCTTATCTATGGCATAATTTCTATTTTAAAAGTCACTTAAATTAAAAAGAAAAAACAAACTGAACCACCAAAAAACAGTTCACTCATTTCTCTCATCCTCTGTCCCACTCCCCTAACAACCACCATCTGTTCTCTTTAACTATGAGCTTAGTTTAATTTTTAAATTTATTTAGATTCAGCACAGAAGAGGGAGCATCCAGTGTTTTGTTTTGTTCTTTTTTAAAAAAAATCCATACAAACATTTACTCTAATCCTGTCCAAGGGTGGAGGAGAAGGGGTCAGGGCATCTACTGGGGCTACAGGCCTTTGCAGACAGCCCTTGGGGGAGGGTGGGGCTCCTGCAGGAACAGTCCAGAGGCCAGTAGGGCCTTGTGGGGCCGGGTCTGGAAAGCGAGACCCCTGAGGGCTGACACAGGAGCCGGTCTTGGCTCCCAGAGGTCACAGAGTCCAGGTGGGTTGTGGGTGGGTACCAGTTCCCCGGCTCTGGCCCAGGCCAGGACTGGACTCTCAGTCTTGGTGGCTGCTGAGGTGCCAGGTCCCCCAACTCCCCCGCCAACAAGAGGGAAGGCAGCGCCCGGGTCTTCCGTCCTCTGGGTGAAGACGACAACTGTGCAAGTCCCTGGGTTCAAATTATAAATAATAAAAAACAACAATATAAAATTTTTTAAAAAATTTAATATTTGAGACAGAGATAGCGCACGAGCGGGGGAGGAGCAGAGAGAGGAGACACAGAACCCTAAGCAAGATCCAGGCTCTGAGCTGTCAGCACAAAGCCCAACATGGGGCTCAAACCCACAAACCATGAGATCATGACCCTAGCCAAAGCTGGATGCTTAACTGACTGAGCCACCCAGGCACCCCAACAATATAAAAATTTAAAAGCACAGCCCCTGTCCCAAACACCCACATCTAGCTGCCTGGCCTGATCCCCACCTCTAGCAGGAAGAAGAGGCAGGGACAGGAGGCCTCGCCAGGCACTCAGCAGAGCTCACTGGGTTTCACTTTAACATAACGTTTAAAAAAAAAACCACAACAAAAAAAACCCATAATGTTTAGCATTATTTCACTTTAGCATAATGCCTTTCAAAGGTCCCACCATGTTGTCACAAATGGCAAGATTTCATACTTTTTTTTTTTAATTTTTTTTTTCGATTTCATACTTTTTTTATAGCTGAATAATATTCCACTGTATATATATCACATTTTCTTTATTCATTCATCCATCACTGGACACTTCAGTGTTTCCATGTCTTGGCTACTGTAATGCCGTAATGAACATGAAGGTACACATATCTTTTCAAGTCAGTGTTTTCATTTTCTTGGAATAAACACCCAAAAGTGAAATTGCTGGATCGTATGATAGCTGCTTATTTTTAATTTTTCTGAGGAACTCTATGCTATTTTCCATAGTGACTGCACAATTTACATTCCCCCCAACAGTGCATGGGGATTCCCTTTGCGCCACATCCTCACCAGCACTTGGTATTTGTAGTCTTTTGATAACAGCCATTCTGACAGGTGTGATTGTATCTCTAATTACTGACTGGTATTATTTTTTCCTTAATGTTTATTTAAAAACACAAAACAAAAACCAAAACAATAAATCCATCTGGTCCTGGAGTTTTCTTTATGGGAAGATTTTTACCTCCAGATTCATTTTTTTAAAGTAAATACAGGTTACTCAGATTTTCTACTTCTTCCTGTGTTATTTTGGTTAAGTTTGTTTTTTTTAGGAATTTGTCCATTGGGTAACATTTTCAAATGCATTGACCTAAAAAACTGTTCATAACTAATCTTATCTCTTGCTTGACAACACTAACTCATTCCAGAACTCTCTATTAGGTGGAAAGTTGTTTAATTTTTAAATTTGTTCCATTAACTTTAATGGGAAAAATTATAATGCATACTATTCCGACCCAAAAGTGTATTACTTTGCTAGTACTGCCATCAAAATACCACAGACTTGGTGTCTTAAACAACAGTGATTTATTTTCTCCACAACTCTGGAGTCTGGAGGTCTGAGATTCAAGGTGTTGGCTAGTACTGATTTCTTCTGAGACTTCTCTCCTTGGCTTGTAGACGGCCATCATCTTTTTGTATCTTCACATGGTCTTCCCTCTGTGTCTATGTCCTAATCTTCTCTTTTTATAAGGACATCAATTCTCCTGTTTTCTGTATACTATTTGGCCCCTATTCAGTAGTGTCAAATCCTTCCTAACCCCCAAAGACCTTTGGGGTTCTAGGGCACAGATAAGCTGCTTTCTGGGATTTCCCCTATGGCAGATATTTTATTCCCAATCTTATGCTTTATAAATAATGCCACAACAATATTATCTTATAGACACATCTGAATCCATTCTTTTAAGTATAACTATACATAAATTCTTAGAAGTAAAAAATGCTAGGCCAAAGAATATACACATTTTAAGTTGACTGCTTTATAAAGAAGTTTTTCATATTTATATTCCTATCCATAGGCTAGAGAGGTGTTTAGCCACTTTTCTTTTATACTTCAAGGGACCTAAAGTCTCTGTAAGAAACTACTCAACCTTTCCATTATGGCGTGGAAGGCAACCAAAGACAGTAATATGTAACTGAATGTGCGTGGGAGCATTCCCAATAAAACTTTATGTGTAACAGTGGTTTGGATTTGGCCAATGGGTAGCAGTTTGCTGATTAGGGGCTAGAGAGCTTAATCCCCATATTCCCCTCAATACTGTGTATTTATTAATTTTTTTTTTTTTAACATTATTTATTTTTGAGACAGAGAGAGACAGAGCATGAACGGGGGGAGGGCCAGAGAGAGAGGGAGACACAGAATCTGAGCAGGCTCCAGGCTCTGAGCTGTCAGCACAGAGCCCGATGCGGGGCTCGAACTCACGGACCGTTGAGATCGTGACCTGAGCGAAGTCGGACGCTCAAACCGACTGAGCCACCCAGGTGCCCCATATTTATTAATTTTTTTATATTTGCTAATCAGATGGGTGGAAAACAATGCACTCATTTGTCTTTTAATTTTCACACTTTTAACTATAAAAGAGAATCAACTTTTTCATTATTTTACTGGACATCTTTCTCTTTACCTGTGAATAGTATATAAATATCTGTTTGCCTGTGTCTATTAACAGCGCTTTCTATTAAAGAATATAGGCCTTTTTATCGGTGTTGCAAATACTTTTTCATAATATACCGAACATTTTTGAAGGAAAATAAAATCTTTTGAGTTTGTTTAATGCAATCAAATTTACCAATCTTTTTATTGAATTTTTTTTTCAACGTTTTTTATTTATTTTTGGGACAGAGAGAGGACAGAGCATGAACGGGGGAGGGGCAGAGAGAGAGGGAGACACAGAATCGGAAACAGGCTCCAGGCTCCGAGCCATCAGCCCAGAGCCTGACGCGGGGCTCGAACTCACGGACCGCGAGATCGTGACCTGGCTGAAGTCGGAAGCTTAACCGACTGCGCCACCCAGGCGCCCTTTACCAATCTTTTTTTACAATATAGTTCTTAATGTTCTGTCATGTTTAAAACACCTTCCTCTGTGTTCATGTTTTCTTCTAGTACTCCTGTGGTTTTATTTTACTTTGAATCTCTGACCTATCTACACATTCTTTAGAATAAGCAGTCAATCTAAGCAGTTAGCCTGCTTCTCTGCTCTTACATCTGCCCTCCAAACTGCCTTCTACACTGTGACAGTGATTTCTTCCAGCACTGTCAGATATAGGACTACTCACTCACTCTTTTAAGACCCAACTCAAGTCTCATTTCCACTTTTTAAGCCTTTCTGACATCAATCCCCCCGGAGCAAAATCACTTTTCTTTCCGCTAACTCTAATACAGGCCTCTGTCTTCAAGGTATTCACTTGTAGGTGCCTGTAGTTTCTATCACAGTGTACGGTACATAGTATGTGACTGTATTATGACTGAATAAAACAACTTTAAAATATGGAACTCTAAAGTTGTAAACTTGATAAGCAGAGGAAACAATTATTTTCATATGGTAGCTATAACTGAAGTAAAATTTAAACTTAAGTACGTAAATATTATTTGACAAAACCTGCTGGTTTCTAGAATGGAAGGGTATTTGCAGATTTACCATGATCCTAAATAAGGCCGATCATCGTGGTAAAATGGAGGGAATCTAAGAAGACAATATATTCTCAGAATAACAGGGACAAGCATCCTGAACCTGTCACACATATAAAGCATATACAGTGAACTCTGGAAAATCCATACTTACATGATTGCAGTCTGAAGAAATCTCATTTTCAGGCTAAAAGGGGGGAAAAAAAAAGACAATGTTAAAAAAAAAAACAACTCAAGTTTTCAAACACCACCAAAATAAACTCAAAACAAGAAACGTGAATATTTAACTGAATATGCTTCTTCAATTTAAGAAGGAAAATGGGGCTTATATATCTTTTAGATAGCTGGGAGAAATACACCAGAAAAGGAGATGAGACATAACCCCTTTGTAATCAACGGTTTGATCTGAAAATAGGGACAGGGGAGAATAAAGTACTAAAGAAACAAAGCTATAGGGACATCAGGATCCTTACAGAACACTTCATAATTCTGAAAGCTAAAGAAAATCAGGCACAATACAGGTGTCCTTTCTAAAGTTAGATATCTTAAAAAAACAACACAGGGGCGCCTGGGTGGCGCAGTCGGTTAAGCGTCCGACTTCAGCCAGGTCACGATCTCCCGGTCCGTGAGTTCGAGCCCCGCGTCAGGCTCTGGGCTGATGGCTCGGAGCCTGGAGCCTGTTTCCAATTCTGTGTCTCCCTCTCTCTCTGCCCCTTCCCCGTTCATGCTCTGTCTCTCTGTCCCAAAAATAAATAAAAAACGTTGAAAAAAAAATTAAAAAAACAACACAAAACAAAACAGACTTATTAAAGAGGGCAGGGGCACCTGGGTGGTTCAGTCAGTTAAGCATCCAACTGTGGATCAGGTCATGACTTTGCAGTTTGTGAGTTTGAGCCCCGCATCAGGCTCTGTGCTGACAACTCAGAGCCTAGAGCATGCTTCCGATTCTGTGATTCCCTCTCTTGCTCCCCTACCCCGATCACTGTCTGTCTCTGTCTCTGTCTCTCTCTCTCTCTCAAAAATAAATACATATTAAGAAAAAAATTTTTGGGGCGCCTGGGTGGTGCAGTCGGTTAAGCGTCCGACTTCAGCCAGGTCACGATCTCGCGGTCCGTGAGTTCGAGCCCCACGTCGGGCTCTGGGCTGATGGCTCAGAGCCTGGAGCCTGTTTCCGATTCTGTGTCTCCCTCTCTCTCTGCCCCTCCCCCGTTCATGCTCTGCCTCTCTCTGTCCCAAAAATAAATAAACGTTGAAAAAAAAAAAATAAAAAAAAAAAAAAAAGAAAAAGAAAAAAATTTTTAAAGAGGACAAAGAAGGTCCATCAAATGATTTAAAAACTAGTCTTATGCCACCACTAGGTGAAGTGAGGTCATGGGTACATAGGACCTCTATGTAACTTCTTAGGAGCCTATAATCTTGCAAGTATATCATTTAAAATAGAAAGTTTTTAAAAAAATAGAAATTATATATATCCCATGACTATATGTGCTCTGCAAAGCCAGGTACATGTACCAGAAGTAAAATGAACTTTCTATTCCATAATTTAAAAAGTAAGCTAGGTTATGCTTAATGTTACATAACGGCAATACACATATTTAGTTTCCTTGTTCATGCCTTTAAAAAAGATACAATTGTAGACAATACCATTTCATTTGAGTTTCCATAGCATTCCAACCTGTTCAAAGGAAGGGAATTCTGTGCACCTTCTATGAAATATCACCAAAGCAGGTCCTAAAAGATGCCATTTTCAAATAAAGATTCTTCTATTCACGGATAGAGATAAGGCAATAAACAGTAAATATTAACAAGTTAAGCAGCCACAACTAGCATCAATCACTTCAGAAAGAAAAGGTTTTCTAGGGAACTACTAATTCCACTGTAGAATTTAATAGGCATTGACACTAATATAAAAACTTGTTTTTGTACTTATTCATAAAATATTATAACTGACTTTAATTAGGTGTGCCTGGGTAGCTCAGTCGGTTAAGCGTACCGACTCTTGATTTTGGCTTAGGTCATGATCTCACTGGATTGAACCCCGAGGTGGTGCTGTCAGCGCAGAGCCTGCTTGGGAGTCTCTATCTCCCTCTCTCTCTGACCCTCATCTCCACATACATACACTCTCTCTCAAAATCAATAGACACACACACACAAAAGGAAAAGTGACTTTAATAGATTCCTAGGTAATCATAAAATTACAACATACCATCTTTGGACTGTTCCCCCACTTGTCTACATAAAAACAGGTAATGCCTTTTGGGGGGGGGGCTTTCTAGTCTCAGAAATCAGCCTCTATACTATGACTGAAACTAGCTTAACTCTGCTCCCTCCACTTCAATCCCAAGTGCTTGTCTTACATCTCTTAACAGTTTATTATTAGCAAGAAAGCTTTATTTGTTTAGGCAGCTTTCTGCCTTATCCTGTTTTAATCTATCCCTTAATATTTTCCAATCAATCAGCAATTCTTGCTCTTTCTCAAACAAAGCACAAAGCCAATGAGTAACACTATCATTTCAACTAGTATTCATTTCTACTACACAATAACTTTGGATTAAAGGGGCATTCTTGAGGGGGGCCAGCCAGCTGGCTCAGTTAGTAAAGCATACGACTCTTTATCTCAGGGGGTGTGAGTCATGCCCCATGTTGAGCGCGCAGCTTACTTTAAAAAGGAGCATTCTTTTAAAAAAAAAAAAATTTTTTTTAACGTTTATTTATTTTGAGACAGAGAGAGAGAGAGCATGAACAGGGGAGGGTCAGAGAAAGAGGGAGACACAGAATCTGAAACAGGCTCCAGGCTCTGAGCTGTCAGCACAGAGCCCAACGCGGGGCTCAAACCCACGGACCGTGAGATCATGACCTGAGCCGAAGTCAGACGCTCAACCGACTGAGCCACCCAGGTGCCCCTAAAAAAGGAGAATTCTTGAAAGAAATCCAGAGCATTGGAGCATTTTCAAAATAATTTATTTAAATAATATGCAAGTTGCTCATGGAAAAAGTGTTATGTTTACAGTTCACAGGACCTATACGAGCAAATTGACAGTTTTAATGGCTTGCTTCCTACATTGGTAGATTGGATTATTTCCCCTAGTTTTTACTCCTCTTTAATAGCATCTGATATCCACAACCTTTGCTCTGTAACTCTGCACAGCCTCCTGCTGCGCAATGAGTATACACCCTGCTCCACTGATATAAGGCTAGGCTACTACTGACTTGCTTTGGCCAATGGGATTTTAAATAGACACAATAGAAGAGATTTTATTTACTTTTTAAAATGTTTATTCATTTTTTGAGTGAAGAGAGAGAAAGAGAGCATGAGCAAGGGAGGGGCAGAGTGAGGGAGACAGAATCCAAGCAGGCTCCAGGCTCTGAGATGTCAGCACAGAGCCAGTGGCAAGCGGGGCTCAAACTAGGAGATCATGACCTGAGCCAAAGTCAGACGCTTAACCGACTGAGCCACCCAAGCGCCCCAATAGAAGAAGTTTTAAATGTGCTTTTCACTCTCACACTCCTGCCATTTCCCAAGAGAAGAACACGTCCAGGCAGCTGCTAGTACAAGGAAAAGAGACATGTGCAGCAGACTTAAACCCTACCTATAGCCCAGAGCAGAGCCATCCTAAATGAACTTGCAGAGCCACGGGCAAGAAAAGTAAGTATCTGTCATTATGAGAACTTGAAATTGAGGGAGATTGTTATGAAGAAAAAAAATGAATAATATACCTATCAAGCAAATGGAATAACTAAAAATCTGAAATCCATTAAGCCACAATTGATAATAGCTACAATCTAATTTAGTGAATTATGTTAGTAAATACGGAGTACTATAGCCTTTTATGAAAGAAACACGTGAGCCACGGAGACACAAATGAACTGCACATTGGGAGCCCAGTGTTTCGTTTTCGTCTCTTTTGTCATCTTAATTTGCAATAGGCAATAAACTTATTTTTTTTTTCTTTTTAGATTTAGTATCTCTTCCAAGAAAGAGAAGATGACAACATAGGAATGCTATAAGAACCAGGTTATGATTTGGGCGCATGGGTGGCTCAGTCAGTTGAGCACCCGACTCTGGCTTAGGTCATGATCTCTCAGTCCTTGAGTTCAGCCCACATGGGGCTCTATGTTACAGCTTAAAGCCTGGAGCCTGCTTCAGATTCTGTCTGTCTGTCTGTCTGTCTGTCTGTCTCTGCCCCTCCTCCACTCATGCTCTGTCTCTCTCTCTCTCAAAAATAAACATTAAAAAAAAAAAAAAAAAAGAACCAGGTTATGATGTTAGGCCATTGAGACTAACAGACTAAACACAGCTATGAAGATTTCTACGTATAATTGCAAATAATTTTAGAAATTAAAAGGGTCTGTAGAATCAAGGTCATAGAGATGGTTCAGAGGAAGTGAACAGAGACCTATCTGCAAAATATAAAAAATAAGTAGTATACCCAAACAGTGGGAATGAATGCCAGCACAAAGTAACTCCAGAGGAAGTATAAAAGAAAATGCTATGGTTTAGCATGACCATTTGATAAGACTCTAAAAGGCAAAAATATCAGGGACCAAAAACAGATGTGGGTGCGGATGCAGGTTTGATTCTCAGACTGTACCACTCCCATGATGTCCCAATCAAATCACTTCATCAGACATAGTATGTATCTACTTCTGCAAAACTATAAAGCAGATAGGCTTGATTACCTTTAACCTAAGAAGATGAATCGCATAGAGAATAAAACCCAGAATTACTAAGGTAGAATAAGGCTGAGGATTTTTTGTTTACTTTGTTATCAATGAAATAATACTCTGAAATGATCCCAAGAAATGAAGCAACAAGTAAATACTGGATAATTAGATGGAACCCAAATGTGTGAGGATTGTTGTGGGATACAGAAGAAAGATAAGACACTGTCTCTAACCTCAGGTGGTTTACAATCCAGTTGAAGAGATAAAATGGTGAAGTCATGCAATTAAGCAAGAACTGGGACTTGAGCTAGGCTGAAAGATGAGGACAAAGGAATGATTTCCATGGAATACGCAGGGTAGATGATCCCCTAGAGCTCAAGAAGAAAATAAGAGAATCTCTCTTTACTTTTTTTAATGTTTATTTATTTTTGAGAGAGAGAGCAAGTGGGAGAGGGGCAGGGAGAGAAAGAGACTGAGGAACCGAAGCAGGCTCCATGCTGTCAGTGCAGAGCCCCACGCAGGGCTCAAACCCATGAACCCGCTGGAGACCGTGATCTGAGCTGAAATCAAGAGTCAGGTTGCCCCAATCGACTTAGCCAATCAGGCGCCCAGAAGAACCTCTTCTTAAAAAAAATCATCTTTTAATTTACATTTTAAGGTTTTATAATGCATATATTAGAATACTTAAGGGGCACCGGGGTGGTTCAGTCAGTAAGCATCCAACTTCAGCTAAGGTCATGATTTTGCGGTTTGTGGGTTCGAGTTACATGTCAGGCTCTGTGCCGACAGCCTCAGAGCCTGGAGCCTGCTTTGGATTCTGTGTCTCCCTCTCTCTCTGCCCCTTCCCCGTTCGTGCTCTATCTCTCTCTCTCAAAAATAAAATTTTAAAAATTAAAAAAAAAGAATATTTTATAAGTAACTATAAATATTGTGGTATATGTAGTAATTTTTTCAAATGATAAAGAAGAACATGATTCAAAATAGAGGATTAAGAACTGAAACCTCTTGTAACCAGTTTAGGAGTCCTATCCTCACTCTCTCCCCATTAATCAGAGGCAAAGAGCAGGCTCCTAGCCTGTGGAACTATCAAATGAGAAGCTGAGCTTGCTATATTATTAGCTGCTCTCCATCATTCTAGAGACAGAACGGTGGACTTCAAAAGAAGTGTCTCTGGGGTGCTGCGGTGGCTCAGTGGGTTAAGCATCACACTCTTAATTTCGGTTCAGGTCACTATCTCTTTGTTACAAGTTCGAGCCCTGCGTCAGGCTCTTGCCCTTGACAGTGTGGAGCCTGCTTGGGATTCTCTGTCTCTGTCTCTTTGCCCTCCCCAACTTGTACATGCACTCTCACATGGGCACTCTCTCTCACAAAATAAATAAACATTAAAAACAAACGAAGAAATAAGGGTCTCTTACTCAAGGTTTTCCTCATGGAAAATAAATAATGTCCTCTTGGCAATGGATCTGGGAGGAGAAGAATTTATGAAAAGCCTCATAAATAGCTGTTAATTTAATGACCAAACTTTGTAGAAGAGACTGCTGAAATTACATATATTATTATCAATAAAAAAAATTTATGAACAGAGGAAAGAGAAAAGGAGAGTGTGACACATCCCCTCAACCCAACACGGCAGTGGACTGAACAGAGAAAGAGCTCAAATAATGCTGAATGAACAATGTGGCAATAACACCATAAAGGAGATAAGCACTGAGTGCTTGGAGACATCGGCCTGACTCCAATAAAGAATGTCATGGATAGCAGGAAAAGGTAAAAGTGTCACTTAAACTGAGCTAGATGTCAAATTCATTCTGACATGATGGACTGCAAGATAAATGGTTTTGTGTCCAATTTTACAGATGAAGATCTCAAAATCCAGAAAAACTGAGTAATGTGATCAAAGTACACTTCTAGGAGACAGCACAACAGGAATTTAAATAATGCTAATAAATGGCAACTAATGCTCACTGTGATGCTTTCAGCGTGATGCCTCCCAAAAAAGGCTCCGTAAGGTCAGGTTGAGCACAATGGCCAGTGGGGGATGGGGTGGAGGGTCTTCAGGAGATGCAAGAAAAAGAAAGGCAGACAGCATGAATAAACAGAACAAGTACTCTAGAATGATCTGACAGCCACATGATGAATTTACATGCAGGAAGCACAGGTAAGTAAAGACTGGAGTAATTAGACCAACTATGAATCCAGAGTAGCCCTATGGTAACTAGAGCAAATTATAAAAAAAACTTTGCTTAGTTCACTTGGCCTTTCTAAATCAATGATTTCAATGTTTTGGGTATTACTGTACTCCAGTCTCCTTGTGGGTAAGCAAAAGATGATGTAGTTCACTTTAAGGCTTAAAACTACTTGTCCTTCCTCTAAGCTCTGTGAATTCAAAATGGGTTTTTAACTAAAGGGATACAAAGACAGAAAAAGACAACGGATTCATGAAAATATTCAGCTATAGAAGCTGTGTGATTTTGGTGTGTCCACTTAACTTCTCCAGACCCCTGAGGACAGAACAGGGATTTCTTCACCTAGGATCATGAACTGACTTTAGGGGTGAGACTCTCTTGAAACTGAATACAACTTTTGTGCGGAAGTATATTTTTCTGAGAATTCATAGCTGTCATGATAAATCTCACAAAGAACCATAAGGCACCAAAAAATTAAGAAACAGTGGTCTAAGATGGTTGAGATTCTTTGCAGCTGTAGGAGGCTATAAGATGTGAGATGTGGAAAATAGAAATAGAAGTATTTATTGATTTCCATGTCTTTTAATGTGGGTAATTTGCATATTATGACTACAGTTTCCCAGTGCTTCATCTTAATCATTCTCTGCTGGCCAAAGCACAACAGGTTTCAGAATAAACTACTGAAAAGCCTGAGTCTGAATATTCTCAATTAAATCAACCATCACATTCACTTAAAAGGATGGTTTTTACAGAAAGTACAAGTCTGAACTCTGATTTCCCCAAGGTGAACAGGTGGAGTTAATGAGTCTGGCAGGAGAAATTGAAGGATTCACAAAACTTACTTGGAAGTTGTCCCAGTTTCTGAAATAGAAATGCTTGGGAGCTGGACTGTGTCTAAAATTTGGAACATTCTACAGTTAGAAAGACTGAAGTTGAACTACCCACCAGATCACACCTGGTACTAAATTAAGTGATAATAGATGCTGTTTATTAATCACCTGGGAGAAAACAAAGAAAAAATGTCAACAGTATCAGTGCTTTTATAGCCTTGCACAAATCTGAAGGCTGGGCAACAACCTGATGTCTCCCTGTGATTAGAAACATTCTCCTACAATAGTAAGGAGATTCTTCTTCTGGGAGTTTGTTCATTAAGAACCCAGTAAAGTGCCAATCATATGAACAATTCATTTATTAACATGACCCAATCCACCTGCCTCCTGCCCACCAAAAAAAAAAAAGCAAACTCAATAATATAATACAGTTGGTAATGATTAAAGTCAGTTTTCTAGTCTTGGTGAACTTTCCGTGAGCAAGTATAAACTGAATTTTAATCTTCTGTCAGATTCATAACCAAGTTCTTTTCAGTACATTATTCTGGCCAATGAGAATTAACTTTTCTTACTTGTACCCAGGGATTGCTGCTAAGTATTGTTTTTCCAAAAGGACAGTGACCAGCATAGGCTTTGTGCCCTCCAACAATGCTTTTCTGATTCACTAAAGAGTTGTGCTTTTGTGTGATTCTTTAACATTCAACCATCTTTTCAGAATGAATTTACTATAAAGGTCCAGTGGGAGATTTATTTTTAAAAAGGGTATGAGACACAGATTATAGATGCTGGCTTTCAAGTAAATCAATTAGGGTGGTAGGGAAGATAAAACATGAGTCTACACCTAACCATTATACAAAAAGTGGAGTCCGGGGCGCCTGGGTGGCGCAGTCGGTTAAGCGTCCGACTTTAGCCAGGTCACGATCTCGCGGTCCGTGAGTTCGAGCCCCGCGTCAGGCTCTGGGCTGATGGCTCGGAGCCTGGAGCCTGTTTCCAATTCTGTGTCTCCCTCTCTCTCTGCCCCTCCCCCGTTCATGCTCTGTGTCTCTCTGTCCCAAAAATAAAATAAAAAAAAAACGTTGAAAAAAAAAAAAGTGGAGTCTGGGGTGGGAAGAGGGCCTGATACTTTAAAGAATGAAGAAAGTCCCCCTTACCCACTATGGGTAGGATAACAGAAAGAAGTCAGAGCGGGGCACCTGCATGGCTCAGTCGGTTAAGCTTCAGACGTCAGCTCAGGTCATGATCTCATGGTTTGTGAATTCAAGTCCCACATCCAGCTTCCTACTGTCAGCATGGAGCCAGCTTAGGATCCTCTGTCCCTCTCTCTTTGCCCTGCCCCTGCTTGTTCTCTCTCTCTCTCTCTCTCTCAAAAATAAACAAAAAAGACAAACAGAGACACTTGTGAAAATATATGGAATACATCATAGGTAGGCACCTAAGGGAATCTGACGATACACTCTTTGCAGTCCATATTTTCTATTTTCTTTCTCTTTCAGTGTGTATTTCAAAGGGGATGGTTGGGGGCAGGGAAATATGGGAAATCCACACTTTCTAGAACATGGCAAGTAGCAATCTGGTCCTCTTAGAGTCTTAGATTAGTAGTTCTAAGAAAAGCACATTAACCATTTTATGGTTTAGTTGTGTCAGTATGCTCAACTTTTAGGTGAGAAATTTATTTATTTATTTATTTATTTATTTATTTATTTATTTATTTATTTATTTTTCCATTTTATTTAGGGGGGAGTGAGAGAGAAAGAGAGAGCATGCATGCACACACAGGGAGGTGGGAAGAGGGACTGAGTTGACAGGGGGATCTCAAGCAGGCTCTGTGCTCAGTGCGGAGCCCGATGTGGGGCTTGATCCCACAACCCTGGGATCGTGCCCTGAGTTGAAATCAAGAATCGGACGCTCAACCAGCTGAGCCACCCAAGCGCTTCTATGTGGGAGTTTGAGAATGAGAAGTGAAAACAAAATTCTCTGAAGGACATAGTATGAATAAGGAACAAAAGATCAATTTTTATATGGCATCCTTTATATGTTTTATTTAATTTGCCATCTCAGTTGATTTGGAACAGCTGAATATACAGGACCAAATTTGTCAAAGCAGGAGCTACTGAGCCAAATGCAAAGTGGGAAACGAAAAGAGAAGTTTTCCAGGCATGTGACAATACTATTAGGGATTACGGCCAGTAAATCTGGACTGATTCTGTCAATGCAGCTCAGTACCTCCAATCCGACTATGTTACTTCTGTAATTGTGAGAAGATAAAAACAAAAAAGGCATATAAAATTACAAGATGCAAAAAAAGTCCCAAAATGAAATATAATTTCTCATGAACCATACTCAAGTATCTAAAAATACCACATCTCTTCCATACTGACCAGGGGTTAGTGCACTACTTACTTTAACTGGCCTAAAGAGAGGCAAAGAGCACAGAGCTGCCAGAATGTGCAGAACCCTTTCTGTATAACCCAGCGCAAATGATTGGTGCTTCTTCTTCTTCTTCTTTTTAAGTTTATTTACTTATTTTGAGAGACAGAGAAAGAGAGAAACCAGGGGGAAGGGGCAGAGAAAGGAGGACAGAGGATCCAAAGCAGGCTCTGTGCTGACAGCAGAGAATCCGATGTAGCACCCCAACTCACAAACCGTGAGGTCATGACCTGAGCTAAAGTCGGACACTTAACCGACTGAGCCACCCAGGTCCCGCTATGACTGGTGCTTCTGAGGAGAACAGCTTTGACTCAGGGACTAGCCTTCCATCTGAATAACAAAGCAACTGCATAATTCTGAAGCATGTGTAAGCTTTGAAGCAGGAGCCTCAGGGGGACAAATCTTAGGTTAGATGAGAGAGATAAAGGCCATCTGAATACTGGGAAATGCTAAGCTGAAATGGGGGAAGAAGGGTACCTGGTACCTTGGCATCAATAGATGCTTAAATGGACTCAAAAAGTGTCAGAGAAACAGCAAATAGTTTTATACAAATAGTGTCTCCTGGAAAGGGAGTCACATCAAGAAACTATATGAGGAAAAGTAATCACCACTGAACAACAGTAGATATGGAGAAAGATAAATGTAACAGAGAAATTAAAAAAAAATTGAATACAGTTAAAGATAACGACAAATATAGCTATCAGAACCTACAGACATTGCTGCAAATAATTCTGATCAAAAGCTTTAAAAGATATTATGTCCTGAAGCTTAGAGAATCATCAGAAGGTCAGAGAATTAAAAGCGTAATTTAGAGATAACTTATCCAAGAAATTTTCAAACTTTTGGGACCTCCTCCTTACTCCTCATGACTATCTAAGGCACCACAGACTCAACACAACTGAGGTAGTCCCAAACCACTTCCCCAACCACCCCTGTACCACTCTACCCCTCCACTTAAGTCCAAAATGGGGATGGTGTTTGCTCAATGTCACTGAATCAACTGACGGCTGAATGAAAACCTTAAGGTTCCATATAAATGCTATTAAGTACATAAGAAAACTCAATCTGTGTGAAAACTGAACTGGGAAAACCTAGCATACTTGAGCATTGTTTTGAGATTTGAAAACACGGCTGTAAAAAAAATATATATATTCCTTCAAAAATCAAAAAGCAAAGCCAGCACCACAACACAAAAACCCAAATTCAAGGGAAAACTCCACCTTTTCCTTTACTTCTTAAACCTCCATTCTAAAACCCCAAATTTAAAACCTCCTGTCATGTCACACCTAGGAAAGAGGTTTCAGCCTCTACTGAAACAACACTTAATGATTATTTTCAGGAGCTAGTCTATAACCAAACTGTCACATGAAAAAGATGGTGTGTATTTAATACCTGTCTCATATTTATAGGCCTTTTACTCTGTAAGTAACTCTTCTGATTCCCTATCAAATCTAGCCCTTTATCTACTTGAGATAGCTCCACTTTATAGTCTCCTACCTGGCATCTAACTTCTTTTGAATGGCAACACTATACCTTAAATTTTGGCAATCCTATAGGAATATTCTGGTCAAGAACTGATCATTGGGTAGACCCTAATGACTGATCCTAATTTGTGGTACAAAAGCCTATTGGTTACTGCCAGCAAACTGGACAGGTTTAGCTTGGTAAACTGATGGTGAGTCAGGGTCCATTCTGGTCCACCAGTCCCCTTCTTTCTCCAAAAAAAAATGAGACCATATAACTTCCCTCAAGAAAGAGAAAATGTGGGCCTCTGTGGTGAATTGTATGCTTTAAAATGGTAAATTTTATGTTATGAGTATTTACCATAAAATACCAGTAAAATAAAGAAGTGGGCCTCAATTTGAAATCTGAAGACTGACCTACTCAACAAGAATTCTGGACTGTTTCATTCTACCCTCAAACTTCTTCAAACACACTTTATAACTGACACAGTTAGGGAAATCTTATATGCTATGGTTCACAGATTGAAATGGGAACTAGACAATCAAAGAAATTATGAAATTAAGTAATCTGTCTGATAGCCCCACATGTAAATGTACAGGCTCTTTGGATTATGGACAAAATCTCTTTGGACTGTGGATGAGATGCAGAAGTTCTCTTGTTTTAATTTGGGCACTCTAGGCTCCTGGCTTAGAAATGGACTGCAAACTCTGATCATAATCTCTCTCCTGTTTGAGGTGCAGTGTTCAAACGCATCATCTCCAGTCTTAAATGATGGATCAGATGATACAACAAACAAATGATCATCCTACAATACAAACAGGAAAAGTTGATATATGTAGTGGATGAAATGACTACTACCTGAAACTGGATATGCAGCCACAATTCTTTAAAACAGTGGTCTACATCCAGATTGATCATATCCCCAGATGATAATGTTCCATTTTTCAGTCTGGGCTGAAGAAGGATAAGAGGGGACAGATAACCAAGACCAATTCTGTTAACGTAAGACTGTAGACCACCTATGTTAAACATGACATAGTTGTTGTTTCAGGGAATCTCTGCCCAAGAAAGA
This sequence comes from Lynx canadensis, assembly GCF_007474595.2. Classification (NCBI taxonomy): domain Eukaryota; kingdom Metazoa; phylum Chordata; class Mammalia; order Carnivora; family Felidae; genus Lynx; species Lynx canadensis. The sequence continues at coordinate 12,733,796 of NC_044317.1, read as the reverse complement.
CAGACTGCAAATCAATAACTTCACCATTTGATTCAGGGAATTCCTAATAGATCAATTTACCAGAGACAAGAATCTTCTCATCTGAGCAAATGACTTCCTTATCTAACTAACATATTTATGCATTAAGAACTGCTTTAGGGGTGCCTGGGTGGCTCAGTTGGTTAAGCATCCGCCTTCAGTTCAGGTCATGATCTCAGAGTTCATGAGTGCGAGTCCCACATTGGGCTCTCTGCTGTCTTCGGCTTGGAGCCCGCTTTGGATCCTCTGTCTCCTCTCTCTCTGCCCCTCCTCAGGTCATTCTCTTTCTCTCTCTCTCAAAATAAATAAATTAATTAAAAAAAAAATTAAGAAGAATTGCTTTAAGACCTCTAACTCGAAGTGTCCACCAATTCTAAATTGTTGTATTGCAAATTTTGTCCAATCACAATCAGTTCCCTTCTTTAAAAGACCCTTTGAAACCACTTTATGTCAGATCTCAAAGGCATTTAAATATCCCAATTTTGACTTCTTCCTGTCAAGGTGGTATCCTCCTATCTGTAGTAAGTACTAATAAATTCAGGTTTGCTTTATTAACAGATTGGCGTAATTCAGAAAAGTATATTGGGGTCCATACCAACTGATCCTTCAATATCTAGCTCAAAGAAAGACTTTGGGGCTGAATTGGAAAAACCTCAATTGATATATATGTTTTTTTTTTAATTTTTTTTCAACGTTTTTTATTTTATTTTTGGGACAGAGAGAGACAGAGCATGAACGGGGGAGGGGCAGAGAGAGAGGGAGACACAGAATCGGAAATAGGCTCCAGGCTCCGAGCCATCAGCCCAGAGCCTGACGCGGGGCTCGAACTCACGGACCGCGAGATCGTGACCTGGCTGAAGTCGGACGCTTAACCGACTGAGCCACCCAGGCTCCCCCTCAATTGATATATTTTAAAAACTGAATCTTCTGAGGTTTATAAACATCAGTAACATGAATAATCTAATGAAATCTTCTCAAGTTTCCCACGTTTTTCTTTAGATAACATCAATCTACAGTTGATAGAACAAGATACTACCAAGTATACATCAATAATCACCACTATATCAAATGCTGAAGTGATGTAAATTAAACACTTACTTTGGGAAATATTGATAGATTAATGTAAACAATAAAGATGCAATATTTTACAAGAATTATCCACAATCTCCAAACCATATCTTTGCCTTTTAAAGTGATATTTTTCTATTATAAAATTAATGGATTTTGAAATCAAAATGTAAAGAACAAAAGACCAGGAGGATCCTTTAATGGTACTCCAACTGAGCCAGTGCTCATTGTATGACCTAAATAGATCATAACTCTCAACACTTCAATTGGAATTGGCGGAAAACTACATAAAAAGTGAGACATTCTGACTCCAACTAGTTGCATATCTACTATGATTCCATAAACCAATACTACCTTTCTGAGGAAGGGAAAATATTGTTACAGAAAGGGAATAGTCAAAGTATAGAAAAGGAGTAGTTCACTGGGAGACGGTGAAAGGACAAAGGTAGAACAGTTCCAGATGCTTTTAGATTTACTATTTTTAAATACTTTATAAAGTATGCCGATGGTTCAAGTACGCATTACTTTCCGGGTAAAGAACATTCACCTCAAATAATGGAAACTAAAGATGCTCCCAGGTATTTCTAAGCACTCATTACTATATAGTCTACACCACTGGTTATGCAGCATAGACTTGCGAGAACTAGGATCAAATTTAGGTTCTTCCAAGTACTAGTTGGACTAATTATTTAACTCTTGTAAGCCTAAATTTCCTTATCTATAAATGGGGATGAGTATTTATTACATATGCAGGAATAAATTAGGCAAAGCACATAAAGCACCTATGAGTACTCACAATAAGCATACAATAAATATTATCTATAATATTACTATAGTATACTTCTAGAAGATTATTAATTTTGTACTGCCCTAACTCCAAAACACAGCAATAAATCAATCTCAGAAATAAGGAAAAAAGTAAGTAAAAAGAGGTTTTCTTTTAAGCCTCAACTTCAGGAGTAAGTTTGTAGATCTATAGATTCTTAGCTAGAGGAAGGCAACTTCAGTTTTAACAGTTCAATTACAGGGGCGCCTGGGTGGCTCAGTTGGTTAAGCGTCTGACTTCAGCTCAGGCATGATCTCACGGTCCGTGAGTTCAAGCCCCGCGTCAGGCTGTGTTGTCAGTTCAGAGCCTAGAGCCTGCTTCGGATTCCGTGTCTCCCTCCCTCTCTACCCCTCCCCCACCCACACTCTCTCAAAAAATGAATAAAAGATAGTGGCCAAAATGAACAAATCAGGAGACTATAGATGCTGGCAAGGATGTGGAGAAACGGGAACCCTCTTGCACTGTTGGTGGGAATGCAAACTGGTGCAGCCGCTCTGGAAAACAGTGTGAAGGGGTCCTCACTATGACCCAGCAATAGCACTGCTAGGAATTCACCCAAGGGATACAGGAGTGCTGATGCATAATAGCAGCACTTTCAACAATAGCCAAATTATGGAAAGAGCCTAAATGTCCATCAACTGACAAATGGATAAAGAAGATGTGATATGTGTGTATATATGTGTGTGTGTGTGTATATACATATATACACACATGTATATACACACACACACACACAATGGAATACTACTTGGTAATAAGAATGAAATCTGGCCATTTGTAGCAACGTGGACAGAACTGGAGAGTGGTATGCTAAGTGAAATAAGTCAGGCAGAGAAAGATATCATATGTTTTCACTCATATGTGGATCCTGAGAAATTCAGCAGAAGACCAGGGGGGAGGGGAAGGGGGGGAAAAAGTTACAGACAGGGAAGAAGGCAAACCGTAAGAGACTCTTAAATACTGATAACAAACTGAGGGTTGATAGGGGTGGGGGAGAAGGGAAAGTGGGTGATGGGCATTGAGGAGGGCACCTGTTGGGATGAGCACTGGGTGTTGTATGGAAACGAATTTGACAATAAGTTACACACACACACACACACACACACATAAATAGTTCAATTACAAAAGTGATAATTAATAGCTACATTATTTATGTAACTATTTATTAATGTAATTATCCAAATTACATCAGGATAAACTGGAGTAAAGGAATAAATTAACTTAGGAAATTATGGTACAAAAATCTTATGCCAATGGAAAGAACAATCTTTAAGTGACTTCATCAAGTTGCTTAGCACAATTATATGTGTGTGGAATTTCTGCCTGCCTCCACCCTTATCTCTCAATCTAATACCCATATACAAATCCAGATGTGATACCTATTTTGAACTTCATTTAGGTTGCTTCTACGTAAACATGAAAGGTTTAAACAGTTTTGGTTTTGTTCACTCATATATTTTAAGGCTCCAAACAGCCTTTGTATTTAAATCCAACTGTTCAGATGCAGTTCTCTTTAAATGTGCAAACAAACTAAGGCTATTACTCAAGTAAAATCACTTTTCTAAATTTTACTTGGGAAATGTTTTTAGCCTACCATTGGCATTCAATGCACTTCTCTCCTCACACCAAACTCAAGTGGACTCCTTCTGTGCAAGTAAATACTACTTGTGGTCAGTTTAATAGGCAAGATCAATGACTTTGACAATTCAGTTTAAATGTCATGCATCTGTCTGCGTTATTTCAAATCACTTGACAGCCACCTATAAACAGGTAATAAATATAAAACAGTGCAAACGAGGTCTAGGACTATACCATAATTCTTTCAAATACATTCAGATCTTACAACAGTATCTTTAAAACTTTGATCATCACAATTATTATTCTTCCGAAGAGTATGGGAAATCTAATGTCTAAAATATGGGGCTCTGGGGGCGCCTAGGTGGCTCAGTCAGTTAAGTGTCCAACTCTTGATTTCAGCTCAGGTCATAATTTCATTTTGTGGGATCGAGCCCCATATGATTTCACAGTTCATGGGACTGAAACCTTCATAAGACTCCGCACTGAGCGCAGAGCCTATTTGGGATCTTCTCTCTTCCATTCTCTCTGCCCCTCCCCCTTGTTTTGTCTGTCTGTCTGTCTCCCTCAAAATAAATAAATAAACTTTAAAAAATACGGGGCTTAGATTAAAGGTCTTTAGATCTTTAGTCTACACAAGAAATACAGAAGATAAGAATCGATGACTGGAGTAAAGTTTGGTATTTCAAAGATAATATTTTAAATGCTAACATGTGATACAAATGAAATGCCTCATGGACCAGAGAAAAAGGACAGACCTTATAAACAACATAAGTGAGCTACAAAAAGCACGCAAACATTTTCCTAACTGAAATCTTACTAAATAATCCACAATACAGAATTTGTCTGGAGAAAGGCTCTCTGTATCAGGGAAAATATACCTACTCAGAAGCAAGAGGTGATATCTAATAACCCAAAACATATACATATACATCCATATAGATAGATAGATAGATTTCCCCCCCCAAACCAAAACACATTTTAGTTTAAAAAAAAAAAAAAAAAAAAAGACCAGGGTGGGATGGATAGCAGAAAGTCAATCTTGGACTGCTCTCACTGAAAGTCTTGATTCTGGTGCCAAGAAGAATTTTTTTAACCTGCTACCTAGATTCTCCATGTTATTTATTTTTATTTACTTCAGTATGCAAGGAAAAAACCTTCAAGCATTTATTTTTTTGTAATGTTTTTTTACTGATTTTGAGAGAGAAAGAGAGTGAGCATGATAGGGGCAGAGAGAGAGGGAGAGAGAGAGAATCCCAAGCAGGCTCCAGGTCCACTCAGAGCCCGACTGGGGGCTGGATCTCACAAACCATGAGATCATGACCTGAGCTGAATCAAGAGTCACATGCCTCACCGACTGAGCCACCCAGGCACCCCAAAAGTTTTAAGATTTAAATGAGAGGAACTGGGGCGCCTGGATGGCTCAGTTGGTGAGGTGTGTGACTCTTGATTCAGCTCAGGTCATGATCTCACGGTTTGTGAGATCCAGCCCCCAGTCGGGCTCTGAGCTGGACCTGGAGCCTGCTTGGGATTCATATTCTCTCTCTCTCTCTCCCTCTCTCTCGCTCTCTCTCTCTCTCCCTGCCCCTCTCCCACACATGCATGTGCTCTCCCATAAATAAATAAATAAATAAATAAATAAATAAATAAATAAATAAATTTAAATGAGACTTACCTTCTCTGTAATACGTACTATAAATAAAATCCACAAAATGAAACATTCTGACATTTAAAATATACACTTCAGATGTAAACGGTGTTGTACACTAGTATATGTCTACTCTGAGTCATTTGTCTGGTTAAGAATCTTACAACACTTGGGGCGCCTGGGTGGCTCAGTCGGTTGAGCGTCCGACTTCGGCTCAGATCATGATCTCACAGTTCGTGCGTTCAAGCCCCGAGTCGGGCTCTGTGCTGACAGCTCAGAGCCTGGAGCCTGCTTCAGATTCTGTGCCTCCCTCCCTCTATCCCTTCCCCACTCATGTGCTCTCAGTCTCTCAAAAATGAATAAACATTAAAAAAAAAAAAAAAGAATCTTACAACGTTATAAATGTTGTTACCTAGTTATGCCATTAACCTAAGGAATTCAAGAAGCACATTAAGTACTAATTAAGTAATGTACCAAAAACCTTTGGCTATAACTTTAATTTTAAAACTTTATCTCAGATTAACAAATACACAGAGGCGCCTGGCTGGCTTTGTCAGTGGAGTGTGCAACTCTTGATCTTGGGGCTGGGTGATCTTGATCTACCCACGTGTGTGTAGAGATTGCTTAAAAATAAAATCTTAAAAGAAAGAAAGAACAAACAGGCATGCCTGGGTGGCATCTGACTTCAGCTCAGGTCATGATCTCGCGGTTTGTGAGTCTGAGCCCCACGTCAGGCTCTGTGCTACATGTCAGAGCCTGGAGCCTGCTTCACATTCTGTGTCTCCCTCTGCCCCTCCCCCACTCACACTCGGTCTCTCAATAAAGAAACATTAAAAAAAAAATTTTTTTTTTTAAATTTTTTTTTTTCAACGTTTATTTATTTTTGGGACAGAGAGAGACAGAGCATGAACGGGGGAGGGGCAGAGAGAGAGGGAGACACAGAATCGGAAACAGGCTCCAGGCTCTGAGCCATCAGCCCAGAGCCCGACGCGGGGCTCGAACTCACAGACCGTGAGATCGTGACCTGGCTGAAGTCGGACGCTTAACCGACTGCGCCACCCAGGCGCCCCTAAAAAAAAATTTTTTTTAATTAACAAATACATGTTTTATTTTTTTTCAACTTTTTTTTTTATTTTTTTTTATTTTTGGGACAGACAGAAACAGAGCATGAACGGGGGAGGGGCAGAGACAGAGGGAGACACAGAATCGGAAACAGGCTCCAGGCTCTGAGCCATCAGCCCAGAGCCCGACGCGGGGCTCGAACTCACGGACCGCGAGATCGTGACCTGGCTGAAGTCGGACGCTTAACCGACTGTGCCACCCAGGCGCCCCACAAATACATGTTATAAAACATAAAATAATATGGAATAATTTTGGCCTAAGAGCAAGTTAATGAAGTTTCAAAAGAAAAGTGAATGCATTAATACCTCCTTTCCAAAAGGTCTGCCACTATATAAATGACCTCAATATACACGACTTACCAAGATAATTTATTCAACTGGTTACTAAAATTGTCCCTGCTTCCAGATGAAGAAACAGTGCGTAAGAATAGGAAATTGACTTCTCTGGTTTAAAACAATCTCTTATTAGTTCACCTTGGGGCCACTAAAAATTCCTAAGTTTTTCTGGTTTTATTTTGTTCTCCTGCCCTCTTGGGGGTAGTGCCTCAATTAAAAGCAAGCACACACACAAAAATCCTATAAATGTAAACTTTCTTTTCAACCTTTCCCCTATTTCACCAATACCTTAATTAATATAATTATCTATCTTCTCTAAAAACGTCAGAAATAAAAAACAAAACAAAAAAAAAACATTCTTCTTCCAAAGATGACTAATCACCCTTGCCTTAGAATTTAAGTAGCTCTAGCTTACATCATTAATTGCGACCAAAAGAGATCAGACAAAAGTATCTTCCATCTATGTAATGGCTTAAGGCTACAGTTTCTACTCATGACAAAATTCAGGGTTTTTTCATATTTAAGCTTTCTTTTTGCATAGCGAGGAAAGCAACTGACCGGGTAAGACTATGAACTTGTTAATTCACATTCTTATTCTACCAGTTAATTTATGCTATGATCTGGGCAAAGCCAATTATTAATCTCATCCTCTGCCACAGAATGCTTTGATTCTGAACTACAGTGAAAAGAGAAAAACACATTTTTCAAACCTTTTCCCTACAAAAAATAGAGCCATACCTTTCTGAAGCCCTCTAACAATTTTGGTAGTATAATTACCAACTCACAACAGCTTGTTGAAACAACAGCTTGTTGAAACAACAGCTTGTGAAAAATATCCACTTTCAATAAGAGGGATCATTTAAATGGTCTCTGATCCAAAAGTTGCATTCTTGTGAGATATACTGAGGACAGCTTAAAGTTGAATTTTCAGAACAGAAGAATAACTAATTCAGGATGAAAGATTCCAAGTTTTAAAGTCAATATTCAGGATCAGTTTCTGAATGAGAACCTGACTCACAGCAAGCCCTGGAGCTGCTCCTCCATTCTAAAAATATCTGCCACAGGGCACCTTATTCATTCTGAACTGAATAAGAATTTCAAAGCTATGCTCTAATTCTTACTTGGTGCAACCATGACATCACAGAGCAGGCAGTGGCACAAATAACTGTGCTGCAATAATTTGGCTACAAGTTATATCTACCTTGAAATTCTTCCTGAAAGTATTAAAATCCTAATGCAATAAACTTTTGGTTGATCACAACTCCCCCCCCCAGTCTCTGGCAGTGTTTTTCTTTTTAAGATAACTGAGGGCAGTTCCGGAAAGGCAGTGATCACAGTTTGGGCCACCACAATACCAGGCATACAATGGCATTCCATATACATTTGTTATTTGGTTGACAGAAATCCTATCTGATCTCTAGGCTTCCAAAGGCAAGCTGTCCAACAATGGCATCACAATGAAATAAACTTCTCTGAAATTTCTTCCTTTTGGGTCTATTTTTCAGGTCTTTTAATTAAAAAAATTTTTTTTTGTTGTTCATTCTTTTTTTTTTTTTTTAACTTTTTTTAATGATTATTTATTTTTGAGAGAGAGAGACAGAGCATGAGGAGGGGAGGGGCAGAGAGAGAGGAAGACAGAATCCAAAGAGGCTCCAGGCTCTGAGCTGTCAGCACAAAGCCAGACACGGGAATCCAACCCATCAACTGCGAGATCATGACCTGAGCCAAATTAGGCCGCCTAACCAACTGAGCCACCCAGGTGCCCCCTAATGTTTATTTATTCTTGAGAGAGAGAAAGACAGAGTGCAAGTAAGGGAGGGGCAGAGAGAGAGGGAAGCACAGAATCCGAAAAGGCTCCAGGCTCTGAGCTGTCAGCACAGAGCCTGACACAGGGCTTGAATTCACCATGAAAGCATGACCTGAGCTGAAGTCGGAGGCTTAACCGACTGAGCCACCAGGGCACCCCTCAGGTCTTTTAATTTCAACACTAATTCTCTAACACAGCCCCAAATTAATTTTTTTAACATTTATTTATTTTTGAGAAACAGAGAGCGATAGAGAATGAGCAGGGGAGAGGCAGAAAGAGAGGGAGACAGAATCTGAAGCAAATATAGCCCCAAAGTAAAACCAAAACTATGCAATGACTTTAAGCTGGACAGGACAAAAAAATTACTAAATAAAGAGATCAAAGAGCACTACTCTTAAAAAATTAAGTCCACTATTTTGGTTTCTTGATGGAAAAGCACTAGGACAGGGAAGAAAAAGGTTATCAAGAATTATATTTCTGGAGTTTCTCTGCATACAGTTATGTTTCTGGAGCTTAGGAAAAAGGTTTAGGCCTGTGACAGAGATATGGGGATCACGACATTTAGGTGGGAATGAAATTACCTCAACCAAGTAAGAATAGAATCATGACATTTAACCACCTGATTATAAGGAGGTGACTGAGAAAGAAGAATCTGACAGAAAAGCCACAGAGCAATGTCTTTTAAAGTTTTTATTTTAATTTCAGTTAGTTGACATATAGTGTTAAATTAGTTTCAGGTGTACAATATAGTGATTCAACAAGTCTACACATCACTCAGTGCTCATGAGGACAGGTGTATTCCTTAATCACCTATTTGACCCATCCTCCCATCCCCTTCCCCTCTGGTAACCATCAGTTTGTTCTCTATAGTTAAGAGTCTGTTTCTTGGTTTGCCTCTCTCTCTTTTTACCCTTTGCTTGTTGGTTTCTTAAATTCCACATGAGTGAAGTCATGTGCTATTTGTTTTACTGTGACTTATTTCACTTAACATTACACTCTAGCTCCATCCATGTTGTTGCAAATGTCAAGATCTCATTCTTTTTTAGGGCTGAGTAATATTCCATCTTACACACACACACACACACACACACACACACACACACACACACACACACACACACACACACCATCTCGTCTTTATCCATTTATCAATCAATGGACACTTGGGCTGCTTCTATAATTTGGCTATTGTAAATAATGCTGCATTAAACACAGGGGTGCATGTATCCCTTTGAATTAGTGTTTTTGTAATTTTGGGGTAAATATCCAGTAGTGCCATTACTAGATCATAGGGCAGATCTACTTTTAACTTTTTGAGAAACCGCCATACTATCTTCCACAGTGGCTGCACCAGTTTGTATTCTCACCAACAGTACAAGAGGGCTCCTTTTTTGTCTACATCCATTGCCAATACCTGTTGTTTCTTGTGTTTTTTATTTTAGCCATTCTGACAGGTGTGAGAGGATATCTCATTGTAGTTTTGATTTGCATTTCCCTGATGATGATGTCGAGCATCTTCTCATGTGTCTGTTGGCCATGTGTACATCTTCCTTAGAGAAATGTCTGTTCATGTCTTCTGCCCATTTTTAAAATGGATTATTTGTCCTTTGGGTGTTGAGATGTAGAAGTTCTTAATATATTCTAAAACTGATTCATGGTGATGGTTACATTATTCAGTAAAGTTACTAAAAATCATTGTAAACTTGAAATGAGTGGCTATGTTAAATATCCTTCAATAAAGCTGTTTAGAAAAAAAGGCAAGGTTGAGTACTGCATCGTCCACACGGTGATATGGATACTATTTCTAGTGTAAGAAAATGTGTGATGAGATTTATAATAAAGAAAATTTATAGGCTCCCACACCAAGCAAGCTGGAAACCCCTGCCACAGATACCTAAGCATGTATTCTAATTTTTTTATATATTTTTTTTTAATTTTTTTTTCAACGTTTATTTATTTTTGGGACAGAGAGAGACAGAGCATGAACGGGGGAGGGGCAGAGAGAGAGGGAGACACAGAATCGGAAATAGGCTCCAGGCTCTGAGCCATCAGCCCAGAGCCTGACGCGGGGCTCGAACTCACGGACCGCGAGATCGTGACCTGGCTGAAGTCGGACGCTTAACCGACTGCGCCACCCAGGCGCCCCTCTAATTTTTTTTTTTTTTTTTAAATTTTTTTTTTCAACGTTTATTTATTTTTGGGACAGAGAGAGACAGAGCATGAACGGGGGAGGGGCAGAGAGAGAGGGAGACACAGAATCGGAAACAGGCTCCAGGCTCTGAGCCATCAGCCCAGAGCCTGACGCGGGGCTCGAACTCACGGACCGCGAGATCGTGACCTGGCTGAAGTCGGACGTTTAATCGACTGCGCCACCCAGGCGCCCCTCCTCTAATTTTTTTAAAAGAGAGAGAAATGTTTTATTTATTAAAGTTCATGGCAGTCCTCAAAGGTCAGAAAGTAAAATCTGGTACACATACACAGAAAGCAAAGGTATTAGGTTATAAATAGGTGGTATTTAATTTTAAAAGGCTCAAAATGGAGTCACTTGTGCTAACTCAAGACTTCATACCTAACCTAATTGACAGTTTCAGTCTCTCTCAGGAATGTAATCTTAAACCACTCAAACTGGAATTTCCTAGTCAGCACTAGTGAGGTCTTCTGCCTGAAAGATCCCTTGTGGTCCCCAAAGAAAGATATGAGGTACTTTGGTCCGTTCTTGTCCTTGCCCCATTCTGCCTACACAAGTCTCCCATTTTGTACAGCTCAGAGCTCCTTTCTATTTGCTACATGTGGTGCTATGCGATTCATCACCGAGTAAAGCTAATTTGACCTTTAAATTTACTCAGTTGTATTTTATTTTTTATCAGTAACCAATTCCCAGTCAGGTATATTTGAAAATATAGAGAAATTTTGTTTATCACACTGACTTGGGGGTAACACTGGCATTTAGAGGGCAATGTTTAAACTACAATTTACTCTTTTTAAAAATAATAAATCAGGGGCAGCCTGGGTGGCTCAGTTGGTTAAGTATGCGACTTAAGCTCAGGTCATGATCTCATGGTCTGTGAGTTCAAGCCCCACATCAGGCTCAGTGCTGACAGCTCAGAGCCTGGAGCCTGCTTCAGATTCTGTGTGTTTGTGTGTCTCTCTCTCCTTCTCCCCCACTCGTGCCTTTGTCTCTCTCTCTCACAAGTGAATAAACATTAAAAAAAATAAAAAATAAGTAAATCAGGAATATATACTGTATGCACTTACACTTAATAAAAGCTGCCTTGATGTTATTAGGTCAAACAGTTCTAAGCAGGCATTTATCTTTTGATAAAAATACAAAAACTATAAAAGGGGCTTAGTATGCAAATGTCCTTCAATGCACAGGACAGTCCTGCACAATGAGGAATGGTCCCTCCTAAACACCAAAAGCATTCTTCCTGAAAAAACACCAATTTGAACCATGTTCCTATTAGCATCTGAAAAGGTAAAGTACCTGTAGGTTCTTATTCTAAAATATTTAAATATAAGGCATCAACATTACCAACAAAATACTCCAGATGAGGGGTGCCTAAATGGCTCAGTCTGTTGAGCATTCAACTCTTGAATTTGGCTCAGATTATGATCCTGGGGTCGTGGTATGGAGCTATGTTTCAGGCTCTGTGCTGAGAGTGGAGCCTGCTCAAGATTCTCTCTCTCTCTCTCTCTCTCTCTCTCTCTCTCTCTCTCTCTCTCCCCCTCCCTCCCTCCCTCCCTCCCTCTCTCTGCCCCTTCTCCCCCTGCTGCACTCTTGCTCTCTCTCTCTCTCTAAAATAAAATTTTAAATACATGTGTGTGTGTGTGTTCGTGTGTGTGTATTCTACTATATGCAAGTCAAAAATATAATTTCCCCAAATTTTGTTTGAAAGATCACACATGACTACCAGATATTCAAATTTTAGAAACAACAAGTATTTAAAGAGATATTTAATTTTTCAGTTATTTGTCACTTAGTTGGAACCAGGCTTATTAATTCCCTCTCAGCTTTAAGCATCTTCTTTGACAGACCAAGCAATAACATTTGTAAGCACTTCTCTGTACTGCTGAAATGTAGTATTTTTCTTTGAGCCTTTATTTTTAAAAAAAAGTTTTTTTTAACGTTTTATTTATTTTTGAGACAGGGAGAGACAGAGCATGAACAGGGGAGGGTCAGAGAGAGGGAGACACAGAATCTGAAACAGGCTCCAGGCTCTGAGCTGTCAGCACAGAGCCCAACGCGGGGCTCGAACTCACGGACCGCAAGATCATGACCTGAGCCAAAGTCGGCCGCTTAACCGACTGAGCCACCCAGGCGCCCCACTATGAGCCTTTAAAAAGTGTAGGGACACCTGGGTGGCTCAGTAAGTTAAATGTCCCACTCTTGATTTCCGCTTAGATAATGATCTCAACTTTCGCGAGATGGAGCCCCAGGTCAGGCTCCATGATGACAGCGTAGAGCCTGCTAGGGATTTTCTCTCCTCTCTCTCTGCTCATGCTCTCTCTGTGTCTCAAAATAAATAAATAAAAACATTAAAAAATATTAGAAGGTGTCATTTCATCAGCTGATGAGAATATAAGCATAGTATATCTCTCTAGTAAAGCATTAAACTGTATTATTGAAATGCTTCCATGTTCTTGGAGGGTGAAATTTTGTCTATTCCACTTTTTTAGCTAGCACACAGTAGGTGCTTACAACTGTTTTAAGAATAAATAACCAAGGGTATTGAAAACTAGTAAACTATATGATAAAGAAAACTTATCTGCATGTCTTTATTTTCAGGAGAATCAACTAATTTTATACTGGAAAGCCTTAACAGTAATTTTATCAAATTAAGAAACATTTGGGGGCACCTGGGGGGCTCAGCCAGTTGGGCGTCTGACTTCGGCTCAGGTCATGATCTCACGGTTCATGAGTTCGAACCCCGTGTCAGGCTCTGTGCTGACAGCTGGGAGCCTGGAGCCTGCTTTGGATTCTGTGTCTCCCTCTCTCTCTGTCCCTCCCCTGCTCATGCGCGCGCGCGCTCTCTCTCTCTCTCTCTCTCTCTCTCTCTCTCAAAAATAAATAAACATAAAAAAAAAAAGAAACATTTGGATGAAGGTCACAATGAACTAAATGACAGCTCTAGCACAAAACAAAGAACAGGGAGAGGACACTTATTTGGAAAATACAATATACCTATTCGAAGGAAGGACAAAATACACAGAAGTGAGAGGACAGCAATTGGTCCCTTCTGTCTGTCATGTTCTAAACTCTTTCCATCACAAAGAACTACAAATTTCAGCCCATCTTCCAACACTTCTGCCCACACCTAGGACCAATACTTGCAAATAACTTTCCTTTGGATATTTGATCAGGGAAGGAGGTGGATAGGAGAGGAAGAGATTATTATTCAGAGAAGACAGAGGTGGAGTACTAGAACCACAAGGGTACTAAATCTATTGTATTAATTGTGTTCTAAAAAGTATATACTTCCCTTTCTTGCAAGTCATTCAAAAGCTTTTTTTCTGAAGATGGGTGAGAGATTCCATGAAATTTGGAGTATGTGTTTTTATAATGTGGCCAAACGTTAAAGCTGGTGGGAAAAAGAGCTGCAAGACTCAACTGGCAGTATATACCATAATGTCCTGGAATCTTAATATATCTTGGCCAATATGCTGACTTAAAAAGATAAGCACATGGGGAGCAGCGGCTTTGCTTCATGCCAGGCAGTGTCTCCACAGGGTGTGGGTTTCCTAGTGGAACAGCAGTCATACCATATGGTGCTACTTTCATTGGCATGGGCAGGACAGAAGCTGCCAAAAATTCAATGTGCTATTTTCGGCCATGAAACGTGATAAATCCCAAATTTAAAACATTAAGAATTTTTAAACTAAAAAGTATCTTTTTTTAAAGATTTCAAATATTGGACTTTTGTAATCAAGGCTCAACAGGGTAACAGCTCTCAGTCTTTGAAATAGGACAAATATGCACACAAAAGTCAAGAGTTGGGAATACTTGGCAGCTCTTCTCTGAAAATAACGTTTTAAGGATTGAAGTGAAAACTCCATGGTTATACCACAAATATAAAGGTGCAATGTATAAACCAGCTTTTGAAATACTACATTGTGAAAACATCAAACGAAGGCAGTATATATGAGAAGATCAAAGATGGTTCATCCATAGGATGGATTCTATATTTCTCTCTAGCCACTTCAAGTTTTAGCACAGTAAGATAACTCCAAGTACTCAAATAAGCTGATCTAATGTTTGAAGTCAGAGCAAGCCTGGAAATATTCATGTTGAATCCAACAAACTACTTACAAGTGCTTGTACTTAACCCTTACAAGTGCAGTCCTAGATTGGAGTAAGTAGGTCCAGGATTCTAAAAACAACAACTTCAAATGCTATATTAAGGCTGGTAATATTAATTTCAGAAAAGCAATTTTTGAGCTTCCACACTTGTGTCAATGCTAGCCTTTTCCCCAAGCCTGCTCCTTTTTCCTGAATTAGGTTAATTACAAGTAATAAAAATAGCTTTTAGTTTGCCCTGAAATAAAATGGGTTTTATGCAGTGCTTTACATAAGACAAGAAAATCTGAAGATTAAGGACTTGGTTGAATCTAAAATTACAAGTGAGGGGTGCCCGAGTGGCTCAGTGGGTTAAGCGTCTGACTTCAGCTTAGGTCATGATCTCACCGCTCTTGGGATTCTAGCCCTGCATTGGGCTCCGTGCTGACAGCTCAGAGCCTGGGGCCTGCTTCAGATTCCGTGTCTCCCTCTCTCTGCCCCTTCCCCCACTAGTGCTACGTCTCTCTCGCTCTCAAAACTAAACATTAAAAAATAAAACAAATAATATTACAAGTGAAAACTCCATTTTCCTGCCCGCCCAATACGTTGCACAAATTATCTACAGTAAAGCGAACTGTAAATGCAAATAACTTTCACCTAAAGAAGGCTGTGGTTCAGCCATCCGCAATATGTAGAAACAGTTGTACAAGCTACTGAGGTTCTCAAAGTGCAGCAATATCAGCATCTGCAAATTCTTAAGACCCCTACCCGTAGATCTACTAAATCTGTGTTGTAACTTCAAGGCTGCAGATGACTCAATGGATGCTTTAGTTTAAAAACCAATGAAGGCTTGGGCTTTTGATAGAAGAAAAATAAAATATGCCAAATACAGATCACTGTTGCTGAAAAGCAATTTAACAACTTTGGTTTTTTCTGCTACATTTGCTGTTATAATTTCCTAAGAATATCAATGCCTAGAAGTCATATATTAATCAGAAGCTGATGACAGGAAGAAATAAGAAATGCCTTTGAGTGCAGTTTCTTTTTTAAGATTTTATTTTTAAGTAATCTCTACACCCAAAGTGGGACTCAAACTCACAATCCTGAGATCAAGAGCCGCACGCTCAACCTACGGAGCCAGCCAGGCACCCCCCAACTTTTTTTAATAAAAGAAAATATCAACTTTAAAGTGCAGTTGGTTCTATTCCTGAATCATTATTACGCTATATGTTAACTAACTTGGATTTAAATAAAACTGAAAAATTGAAAAAAACTAAAGTGCAGTTGGTTTTGTGTGCAAGTATGCGTGTTGGGAGACAGGGGGCTTGCCTTTAAGTGTTATGCCAAAGGCTAAAACGATGTTATATGGCTGGTTTCAAATGCACCAGGTGAACTATGCACCAGAATAAGGAAGAATTCTTGAAAGAGGAGGGGAATTCCAACAGATGAGAGGGAAGAGAGATTTCAGGCTGAGGGGACAACGTTCATTCACTCCTTCATTTCCTCTGGTAGAGAGGCTAGAGATGCGCTAGAGACGAGTGCCGCCTGAGACAGTCATGGACACTCCCTCAGGGAGCTTAAATTCTGAGAGTACTTTAGTAAAGAAAAAAGGGGCAGACGAAAATTACAGCAAATTTTGTTGTGAAAGAAACAAATCAGTGAATAAAGAATAACAGTGGGAATTTATTTTAGGTGAAGAGGGCACGAAAGGCTTCTCTGTAGATGTCATTTCAGCTGAGCTCTGAAGGGAAAGGATGCAGCTGTGAAAAAGTGGGTAGGAGAGGTGGGGAGGCACCAAGAGCAGCCTAGGCAGAAGGAACATCATATAATAAAGAGTCTGGCATGTTTTAGCAGCTAAAGAAGGCAGTGTGGACAGAGCACAGAGAGAAGTGAAGCGGCAGAAAATGTATTCAAAAAGAGAGTGAGTGGGCTTCCTGGGTGGCTCAGCCAGTTAAGCGTCTGACTCTTGATTTTTAGCTCAGGCCATGATCTCACGGTTGTGGGACTGAGCCTCATATTGGGCACAGCAAGGAGCCTGCTTGGGATTCTCTCTCTCCTTCTCTCTCTCTCTCTCTGCCCCTCCCCTGCTGATGATGCATGTGCGCTCTCTCTCACAATAAATCAACTTTAAAAGTAAGAGTTTAGATTTTATTAGAAATGCAATGAGAAAATGTTAAAGGATTTCAAAACAAGTTTTTAATGTTTATTTATTCTTGAGAGACAGAGACAGAGAGAGACAGAGACGGTGTTAGTGGTAGGGAGGGTCAGACAGAGAGACACAGAATCAAGCAGGTTCCAGGCTCTGAGCTGTCAGCACAGAGCCCAACACGGGGCTCGAACTCACAAACCATGAAATCATGGCTTAAACCAAAGTCAAGCTCAAGCGACTGAGCCACCCAGGCACCCCAGTGTTAAAGGTTCAATCAGGGGATAGACAAGATGAAATTACTTCTGTAGAAGAAATCGTTTATTCATCACTTTTCAATAAAATTCTTTTAAAAAATAAATTGTGAGGCATACTTTACGTTAATAAAATTCACATATTTTAAGGGTACAGGCTGATGACTTTTGACAAATGTATCTGCATAATCACCACCACAATGAAGATACAAAACATCTCCCAAAGTTCACTCCTGCCCCTCTACAATCTCTTCTGTCCCCACCCCGGCCTTAGGCAACTAATGGTCTCTGCTCTATCACAGTAGATAACATCTGCCTATTCAAAATTTCCTATGAATGGAAACACTTCCAAGTCTATCCACTTTTAATGGCAAAATGCCTGTGAGAGTCATTCCTGCCATTGTGAGTATCAGTAATTTATTCCCTTTTTGCTGCTAAGTGGTACTCTGTTGCATAAGTACACCGTAATTTGCTTATCCATTCACCCACAATTGGGTTGTTCCCAGTTTGGGCTCTTAATGAATAAACCTTTTCTGAACATTCACATGAAGATCTTTATATGTGAGTATATTTTCATTTCTTTTTTTTCTCAATATTTATTTTTGACAGGGAGAGAGAGTTGGAGCTGGGGAGCGGCAGAGAGAGAAAGATATCGAGGATCAGAAGCGGGCTCTGCAAAGAGTCCTATGTGGGGCTTGAACTCACAAACCGTGAGATCATGATCTGAGCCAAAGTCCGAAGCTTAACAGACTGAGCGACCCAAGCACCCCTCTTTTTTTTTTTTTTTTTTTTTATTACTTGAGAGAGACAGAGAGAGAGAGAAACAGAGAGACAGAGAGCGAGTGCTCTCACATGTGCAAGGAACAGAGAGAGGAAGAGAGAGAATCCTAAGCAGGCTCCCCACTGTCAGTGCAGAGCCAAGATTGAGGCTCCATCTCACAATCCAAGAGATCAGGACCTGGGCTGAAATCTAGAGTTGGAGGCTTAACCAACTGAGCAACCCAGGTGCCCTACTATGTTTTCATTTCTATTGGGTAAATATCTAAGGGCAGAGTTTCTGGGTCACATGTTAAGTGTATGTTGAAAGAGGAAAATTTCAACAGTTTTCAAAAGTGGTTATATCAACTCAGACCCCATCACCACCAGCAATGTATGAGAGCTCTAGCTGCTCCACCTCCTTGACAACACTTGCCTGTGTTTTTAATTTTAGCTCTTCTAGTAGATGTTAAGTGGTATCTCATGGCTTAATATGAATGTCCTTGATGACTAACGATATACAGAATTTATGCATGTGATAAAAGCCCATTTTAATATTTTTTTGGAAAGCACTGTTCAAATCTTTTTCCTTTGGTTTTTAAAATGTTTTTATTTAGTTTTGAAAGAGAGAGCGAGCAGGGAAGGAGCAGAGAGAGGACCCGAAGCGGGTTCCATGCTGAAAGCAGAGATCCCCATGTGGGGCTTGAACTCACCAACCGTGAGATCATGACCTGAGCTGAAGTTGGACACTTAACCAATTGAGCCACCCAGGAGCCCCTTTCCTATTTTTAAAATGGAGTTATTATTATTTAAAGACTTCTTGATTTATTCTAGATACAAATATCTTCTAATCTGTGGCTTACCATTTCATTTTCTTGATGGTTATATTTATATATTTATGTATTTATGTATGCAGGTATGTATGTATTTAGATTTTATTTTTTGTAATCTCTACAGTCAACGTGTGGCTCAAACTTACAACCCCAAGACCAAGAGTCACATGTTCCACCGATTGAGCCATTCAGGTGACCCTGATGGTGACTTTAAAAGAGCAGAAATTTTAATGTTTATAAAATCAAATTTACCCATCGTTTTCTTTTTATGGTTAGTACCTCTGTGTCTTAAAAATTCTTTGTCTATTCCAAGTTGATGAAGAATATTCTGTATTTTCTTCTAGAATTCTTACTAGTTTCGGTTTTAGTTTAGGTCTATGATCCATTTCAATTTGAATTCTGTGAAGGTGTGAGGTAGGGTTGAAATTAATTTTTTCTCATATAACAGACTCTTCAACAAACTGCGCTAGCACAACTACCTTTTCCTTCTGATTGGCACCTCTGTCGAAAATTATTTGACCACACATATGTGTAAGAGGCCGCTTTTAGGCAAAAGACCTGAGCAATGGAAACCTGACCAAGGGAAAAGGACCCACTGTTAACCCCCTGGCTCAATACAAACAGGCCTGTCAGGCAACCCACCTCACAATATCCATAAACTCTAACCAATGGGCTACTTACAACAAGGCAAAGGTATCAAAATGGAAAATTCTACATGTTCCCATAGCTCCTTCACTTTCCCCCCTTAAACACACCCTCCTACCATTGCTGTGTTGCAGAAAATCTCTGCTTTGCCGTCCTGCCCACCCACTCCCTTAAAGTATATTCCATAAACTTTTATCTCCTTTGCTCTACCTCAAGTGAATTCTTTCACTGCCAGTGCCTCTGGCTTCCACCCAATTGGGTCACCCCCACATTTGGGGGCCCCCATCCAACTGGAATAAACACCACAAATATATAGACCTACTTATGGACTTTCTATTCTGAACCATTCATCTTCAAGGGATAGACAGTATTTTAGGCTTGGGGACCATATACAGTCTCTCTTGTACTCAACGTGGAAACTATTCAAAAGCATCTTTAAGGAAACAGGTTTGCCTTGTTCCAATATAACTTTCTTAACAAAACACACGGCCATTTCACAGGCCTCTGATTTATAAGTTTATCTTTCTGATAATACCAAACTGTTCTGATTACTTTATAGTAAGCCTTTATAAACTGTCTTGAAATACAAATAATGCAAAGTATCCAATTTTATTTTCAGTTGTCGACGCTATTTCTAGTTCACTTGCATTTCCATATAAGTTTTAGACTCAGCTTGTCAGTTTCTACTTCCTACCTTCCCATCCCTCCCCTCCCCTGCAAAAGCCTGCTGGGATTTTGATTGGGATTGCATTCAATTGAATCTGCAAGTCTTCCAAATCCAGGAAGATTATCTCTATTTATTTAGATCTTTACTTTCTTTCACCAGGCTTATTCTTAATGTACTGTTTTTTAATGCAAACTTTAGTATCTACTAAGCACACGTAAAAGCAAAGCAAAACTTACTTTTTGTGACAACTCTCAGATTCCTACACTAACTGGGTGTCAAAAAACTTAATTCTATACTACCCCAAATTAGCACAGACCCCAAAGATTGAAGGGTCAGTCCCACAAGACTGCCCACACTTCAGACACCAGTCAGAGGTCCCAAGTCCAAAGACACTTACACCTCTTTCCAACTTGGCTACGAATTTGAGGGTGCTAACACTCCCTCCTCAGTTTTGATAATTCTCTAGACTGACTCACAAAACTCAGGAAAACATTTTATTTACATTTACCACTTCATTATAAAGGATACAACTGAGAAATAACCAAATGGAAGAGATGCTTAGGACAAAGTGGGAGGAGGAGGCACAGGGCTTCCAAGCACCTTCCCAACGCCTTGATATGTTCATCAACCCAGAAGCTCCGAAGGTCTCCTAGTTCGAGAGCTTTTATGAAGCTCAACCTCCAGCCAATTGCCCACACCATCTTCTTAGGAGTTGGTAGGTGGGGCTGAAAAATTCCAATCCTCTAATCACTTGGTCTTTCAAATGACCAGCCCCATCTAGGGGTCTCACCCCATTCATTTAAACTCAGGTGTAATGGAAAGAGGCTTGTTATGAATAACAAAAGAATTCCTATCATTCAGGAAATTCCATGGGTTTTAGGAGCTCTGAGCCTGGAACTGGGGACAGTCAGACCAAATATACTTTTTATCATATCACGCAACTCTTTAAAAATGAGGGAAACTTG
The DNA here is from genome assembly GCF_007474595.2 of Lynx canadensis. Lineage (NCBI taxonomy): Eukaryota > Metazoa > Chordata > Mammalia > Carnivora > Felidae > Lynx > Lynx canadensis. The sequence goes on along the minus strand of NC_044317.1, from coordinate 12,712,857 downwards.
TTTCCTTGTAAATATGCCACAAATATACCAGTGTCAAAGTAGTGTGTATGAATTGGATCAGTCTGCTACTGCAACTGCCTTTTTAAAATCAAAATTAAGGGCGCCTGGGTGGCTCAGTCGGTTGAGCATCCGACATTGGCTCAGGTCACGATCTTGCGGTTCGTGAGTTTGGGCCCCGCATCAGGCTCTGTGCTGACAGCTCAGAGCCTGGAGCCTGCTTCTGCGTCTCCCTTTCTCTGCCCCAACCTATTCGCATTCTGTCTCTGTCTCTCTCAAAAATAAACATTAAAAAAAATTTTTTTTAAATCAAAATTAGCTTGGGTCATTTCAAGCACAATAAGGACCCAGAGCAACAGAAGTGGTTTCAAAGGAGTTATCTTTACAGTGTTTCAGCAGCCACACCTCAGCCATATCCTCAGGAGAGTGTGGGTTACGATTCAGGGAGAATTCCCCATTCTCCCAGATAACTCCCTAAATCCAGCTTTTACTTCCTCTTCTAGGAGAGAGAAATTCTCCCTGGTAACTTGTATTTCAATTTCAGTTCATGGCTGAATCACAAAACCCTGCTTCATCTTTCTTCAAGATTTGACTATTCAGATTCTAACTTAACAATATTAGTTAAATAAATGACAACTTTATTGAATATTCTTTAAAATAGGTATAGACCCCACAGAAGTTTCAATTCCAGTTCTTACACTTTGCCATTATTTTGGTCTTCTTGTGGCTGATAAAAGCTGAGTTTTCACTGTATATCCAAATTCCACAATGGCAAACAGTTCTTTTATAGAAGGAGCCATGTGATAGCAGCAGTGATGAGGGAGCATACAGCAAGCTGAGGGCAAAGTACAGGCTAATAGCATGCCCCCTCTCCCAAGGTAGAATATGTGTGATAATCCTCAGACATTCCTGGCTACCCAAGAACAAAGGAAAGAGGTTTAAGTGTTTGCCATGATGATGTGGGAAACTAAGGCAAATGAAAAATTAAATTCCTTTACTGGCTACAGCCCATTGACAAGTCCTTGAAACAGGGTGACATCCTTCAAGAAGCTCAGCTGCCTGGATGATGACACTTTGCTAGGGGCAAAAGGGAATATGGGCTTAACATTATCCTGACCCTCTCCCCACCCCATTCCACAGGATCCTGTAAATCTACTTTAACATATAAAAATTCCTTTGGAAACTTCCTTTATCTCAACTCCCCCAAGGTATATGCTGGCAATCATACTCCAAGCTCATCGCCTCCTGATATACATCTGAAGGGTCTCATGACTGAGGTTTTATTAACAGTAATAAATGGCATTTTCCTAACAGCAGCTAGCACCTCAAGGTCCTGGAAACCCAGCTTCCAAAATTCCTTAGGGACTTACACTGTTACTGAACCCCTCCCAACCTGAGGATATATAATCAGTTACCTGCCACAACCCCAGTGAAGCTCTTTTTGCCCATAGGTACTGTCCCTGTGCTTTAATAAAATCACCTTTTTGTACCAAAGACATCTTCAAGAATTCTTTCTTGGCCATCAGCTTCAAACTCCCCACAATCACCCTAAAATCCCATCATCAGGATTCACATATACAAAGATACAAATTATCAATCTAGATTTATTATGAGATGATTAAAAATCCTCAATCAAAGCATATGCATCCAACATTCTTAACTGTGGCAACATGGCTGTAACCACGATAAACCTCAGTAGCATGTCTTTAGAAACCAGGTGGTACAACACAAAATGGTCATCTACAGGAGATGCTTGGGAATTACTGTTTGCACAAAATCAGTCTTGAAAAAAACATTTTTTTTGTTCAATTCCTCAGCGTTACGTATTTAAATCCTACTTTTTTTCCAAAATGATTTAAGACAGGATTTCTTCAATAAATGGTTGGGACTCCTACATTTTTCTCAATAGACTGCTGCTAAATATGAGTTGGTCACTTAAAGTTAGATGGGACTTCATGAAACCATGATGAAAATGAACAGAAAAAGAACTGTTAGAGACGGAAACTTTGTAAAATGCGTGAATAAAATTATCTTTTGATGATGTATCTTATTAAATATTCATTTCTTCAACTTGCAAATCCAATGACATCACTGTCACTTTAACTAGCTTTCTGCTCAACAGTGGACCTACTACTGATAGATACCCAAATAAAAATGAGATTCTAATATAAAAAAATGTAATTTCCTTCCATTTGTTTTATAAGATTTTGTGGTGAAATGTAAAACACCCATCAATAAAGATAGTTTTAATCAGTTATAGCTGTGCTTAGGAAATCCCAACTAGATGGATTATCGTCACATACTGACCAAATGATGACTGTTGTGGTTTTAAAAATACATTCATAAGACACTTGGGTGGCTCAGTGGGTTAAGCGCCCGACTTCAGCTCAGGTCATGATCTTACCGGTCCGAGCTGGAGCCCACATCAGGGCTCTGTGCTGACAGCTCTGTGCTGACATCAGGGCTCTGGAGCCTGCTTCAGATTCTGTGTCTCCCTCTCTCTGCCCCTCCCAAGCTGGCACTCTGTCTCTCAAAATAAATACATATTAAGAAAAAAAATTTTTTTTTTTTTTAAATTTTTTTTTTTCAACGTTTTTTATTTATTTTTGGGACAGAGAGAGACAGAGCATGAACGGGGGAGGGGCAGAGAGAGAGGGAGACACAGAATCGGAAACAGGCTCCAGGCTCTGAGCCATCAGCCCAGAGCCCGACGCGGGGCTCGAACCCACGGACTGCGAGATCGTGACCTGGCTGAAGTCGGACGCTTAACCGACTGCGCCACCCAGGCGCCCCAAGAAAAAAAATTTTTTAAGAAAATAAAAATACGTTCACAAATTGCAACTTTTCCTTCTTTGAAACTGGATGGGGTCACCAGAACACCCAAATCACAATCTTGTCTTTCTCTACTGGCTTTGTTCCAGACTGACAAAACATAAAACAGGTCAAGTACTCAGTTGTGAAAGGATCCACTGTATAGAACACACGTTAAAAACGTAAACTCGGGGCACCTGGGTGGCGCAGTCAGTTAAGCGTCCGACTTCAGCCAGGTCACGATCTCACGGTCCGTGAGTTCGAGCCCCGCGTCAGACTCTGGGCTGATGGCTCAGAGCCTGGAGCCTGTTTCCGATTCTGTGTCTCCCTCTCTCTCTGCCCCTCGCCCGTTCATGCTCTGTCTCCCTCTGTCCCAAAAATAAATAAACGTTGAAAAAAAAAATTAAAAAAAAAAAACAAACGTAAACTCAGGGTTCTGGTCAGCAGACCTTTCCAGCAAAGCCTGCCTTTGAGTTGACTTGCAAGATTTTGCATTTCTTCCTTCACTGGTCAATAGCAAAGTTATTGAGAATGTCTTCTTATACTAGGAAATAATTATCCTAAAATGACGCTGAAAACCTCTCCCCTCCTTTATTATTTTTTTAATCAATACATGTTAAAGTAACAAGAAAAAAACCCTTAAAAACAGAGAAGTGAGGGTTGCTGGTGGGGTGATGGGTAGTGGGATGGGCTACATGGGTGATGGGCATTAAGGAGGGCACTTGTTGGGATAAGCACGGGGTGTGATATGTAAGTGATGAATCACTAAATTCTACTCCTAAAATCATTATAACACTATATTGTTAACTAACTTGGATTTAAATAAAATTGTAAAATTTAACTATTTTATTAAATTTAATTATAATTATTAAAAATTATAAAAATTTTAAAAACCCACAAAAGTGTAAACTTAGCACAAGTTTCCTTTAAATCATCAACAAATGTGATCCCATTCTCCATATGATTTACAACTGTTTTTATGTTTCTCTAGAAAAAAACCATGCATAACATCAACAACTGTTGATATGTGTTAATGTTTCTGTAATATCGTGCAGCAGAGGCAAACTTCTCACATACTGCAAAGGATGGCAGAAAACAAAGCCCATTGCTAGTTTCTCCTTCTATGGAAAGAACTAGGATCATTCCCAGGCTTTCTCTATTAATGCTAACTAAGAAACTTGGTTTGGAATATATAAACCTTTATTTGTATTTTGCTGTGGAATATCATATGGTTTCACATAACAATAGATTAACTTTATTAATTATGTTTTTCCTAAACATAAACAATTAGTAAACAATTACTAAAATGTGTCCCCATTCCTGAATATAGGTGGACCAAAGGCTCAGAAACAATTCGTCCACGATTTAAACAATTTCTGGGGAGGGGCGCCTGGGTTGCTCAGTCAGTTAAGCATCAGACTTTGGCTCAGGTCATGATCTCATGGCTTGTGAGTTCAAGCCCCACTTCGGGCTTTGTGTTGACAGCTCAGAGCCTGAAGCCTGCTTTGGATTCTGTGTCTCCCTCTCTCTCTACCCTCCCTCTCTCTCTCTCTCTCTCTCTCTCTCTCTCAAAAATAAACAAACATCAAAAAAAAATTTTAAGAAAAAAACAACTTCTGGGGAAAAAATTCAGCACTAATTCATTCAGGGACAATTATAAGCTGGTGAAATTCATCTACTTTATATTACAGTAAGAGTTAATTCCAAATTCCTAAACCACTAAAAATCTGTTTTGTTTTTACTACAAGAAAGCAAAATAGTCCTATAGGAGAAAAGCAAGATGTTAGAAACAAGCAACAATAAGAACCTATTGATTACTTCATTATTTTATAAAACTTGACTTAATTAGTTCTTCTACTAGAAAGCTTAAAGTCTTTTACTGGGAGACATAAACTTTTCTCCACAAAATTGTTTTAGTTTGAGGATAACTCAAGAACTTTAATTTAACAAGTTTTTGTCTGGACCATCTTAGTATGCAGATTATATACAAAATGACTTAAAAGTCTGGAGCCAAGGAGTAAAGTAGAGCTGAAACTAATAGCCTCACTGTATACAGGCTGTTTACATTATACGTAAGACAGTTAAGAACAATTTGTAAGAACAATTCTAATAGTATGATTTTAATTAACTTAACCATATTCTCATAAAGAAAATCTCTTCAGATTTTCACTGTTCAGGAATAGTGAAGAACTTGATCAGTTTGGTATGAGGAAGATTTACCCTTCATACGTTAGTCAGTAGGATGAATTTTTACTAACCAATTCCACTCCTGCTCCATATTCACGTAGTCAGCAAAACTAGAAGGGCCTTTGTTCTGACAAATCCTTACTGGAAGATTACAAAACTTTTTTTTTTTTTTTTTTAATTTATTTGGAGAGCGAGAGAGAGAGCACACACATGTGTGCATGAACACGGGCAAGGAAGGGGCAGAGAGAAGGAGAGACAGAATCCTAAGCAGGCTCTCCACTGTGAGCACAAAGCCCAACTCGGGGCTTGAACTCATAAACCCTGTGATCATGACGTGAGCCGAGATCAAAAGTCAGAAGCTTAAAGGACTGAGTCACCCACGCACCCCACAAAACTTTTCCAATTCTGTAACTACATACTATCAGGTTGTGAGTTTCATTTTATTTTTAGGGATCTATATTTACTGGATATTCATTTTACTATACAATAATTTAGATGAAGTAAAGCAGTAAGACTCCCAATTAAGGCAAATTTTAATCATAGAGGTTTTTAGGTACTAAAATAGGCAGGAAGTTCTGTTTGGGTCTAGAAAACAACCAGAGTATATGCTGATCTAAGAGGGTGTGACTGGATGGTGAATACAATTTGAAGATACTGGTAGACCAAAACTCTGTGCACAGTTAATTAAGACACTATTCCAGGTTTGAACACTGTAGGAAAACAGATCAAACGCTTGAGTGACGAGTTTTAAAACTTAACAGATAACAGGAAGCAAAGAAGGCTGATGATCTTGGTCAGAAGATTGTATCCCGAAAGCATCATTAAAGTCTAGTGCAGCTATCTAGAAGCAGTCAGCTTGGTGACTTGATAGAAACTGTCCTCTCTTGAGCCTGGACCTTTAATCAGTTTCCCCTATACTAAAGGGGAAGTAAAATGAATCCTTTTTAGAAGATATACTAGTTATTTGGAAAGAACATATACTAAATAAAGAACATTTTAAAACAGTAGATACATACTAATTTAAATAAAGCAGTAAAACAACAGAACCCTGGTAGTTAAAAAATTTAAATACTTGCATTTTGATTTACAGATGGTCCTCAACTTTCAGTCTGATTTTCATACATTATCTACTTAGATACCGAAGAGACTTTTAAATGTTGACCTCCTATTTTGTATTTACCATCTCACAAACTTTTTTTTTTAATGCAAGGGATATAAATTGCAATTTTTACTTAGTGTTACATAGTGTTACATTATTTTCAGGTGAACAACCTAATGATTCAACAAGTTTATACATTATGCTATATTCACCACAAGTGTAGCTACCACCTGTCACAATACATCACTACTATAGTATCACTGACTACGCTCCTTATGCTGTTCTCTTTATCCCCATGACTCCATACTAGAAACCTATTATCTCCCTCTCCCTTTCATCCATTTTGCCCATTCCTTCACTCTCTCACCTCTGGCAACCATCAGTTTGTTCTCCGTATTTATAGGTGTGATTCTGCTTGTGTTTGTTTATTCATTTGTTTGTTTTTTAGATACTACAAGAGTGAAATCAAATGGCATTTCCCTTATTCAGTCTCAGCATAATACATAGCATAACACACTCTAGATCTATCCATGTTGTCTCAAATGGCATGATCTCATCATTTTTTATGGCTGTGAAATATCCCATTGTATATAAATATCACATCTTCCACATCCATTTGTCTATCAGTGGACACTTAGGTTGCTTCTATATCTTAGCTATTGTAAATAATGATGCAATAAACATAGGAGTGCATATAACTTCTGGGGCACCTGGGTGGCTTAGTTAAGTGTCCGACTCTTGATTTCTGCTCAGGTCATGATCTTGTAGTTCGTGGGCTCTGTGCTAAAAGGACAGAGCCTACTTGAGATTCTCTCTCCCTCTTTCCCTGGCCTTCCCCTGCTCTCTCACACACTCTCAAAATAAGTAAATAAACTTAAAAAAAAAAAAAAAAAGAGTGTATATATCTTTCCAAATTAGTGTTTCATTTTCTTTAGGTAAATACCCAATAGTGGAATTATTATGTCATATGTTATTTCTATTTTTAATTTTTGGAGGAACATCCATACTGCTTTCCATAGTAGCTGCACCAATTTGCATTCTCAACAATAATAATGCACGAGGGTTCCTTTTCTCCATATGTTTGCTAACACTTGTTATTTCTTGTCTTTTTTTAATTTAGCCACTCTACCAGATGTAAAGGGATATCTTGTCCTGGTTTTGATTTGTATTCCCCTGTCAATTAGTAATATTGAGCATCTTTTCATGTGTCTGTTGGCCATTTGTATGTCTTCTTTGGAAAAATATCTATTCACGTCTTCTACTCTTTTTTTAATCTGTTTTTTGGTGTTATGTAAGTTCTTTATATTTTTTGAATATCAATCCCTTATCGGATATATAATTTGCGAATATCTTGCCCTATTCAGTAGGTTGCCTTTTAGTTTTATTGATGGTTTCCTTCACTGTGCCAAAGCTTTTTTTTTAAAGAGAGCAAGAGCAGGGGAGAGGGGCAAAGGAAGCGGGGGAGAGAGGGGGAGAGAGGGGCAGGGAGAGGGAGGGAGAGGGAGGGCGAGGGAGGGCAAGGGAGGGAGATGGGGGAGGGAGGGAGGGAGGGAGGGAGGGAGGGAGGAAGGGAGAGAGAGAGAGAGAGAGAGAGAGAGAGAGAGAGAGAGAGAGAGAGAAATGGAGAATGAATCTTAAACAGGCTCCAAACTCAACACGAAGCCTGATGCAGGGCTCCATCCCATGATCATGGGATCATGACCTGAGCCAAAATCAAAAGTTGGATGTTCAACCAACTGAGCCACCCAGGCACCCCTTATTTATTTGTTTGTTTGTTTCTATTTTATTCTCTTTGATGCAATTCTAAGTGATGTTGTTTTCTTAATTTCTTTGCTACTTTCATTGCTAGTGTATATAAATGTTACCAATTTCTGCGTATAGGGGCGCCTGGGTGGCGCAGTCGGTTAAGCGTCCGACTTCAGCCAGGTCACGATCTCGCCGTCCGTGAGTTCGAGCCCCGCGTCAGGCTCTGGGTTGATGGCTCGGAGCCTGGAGCCTGTTTCCGATTCTGTGTCTCCCTCTCTCTCTGCCCCTCCCCTGTTCATGCTCTGTCTCTCTCTGTCCCAAAAATAAATTAAAATGTTGAAAAAATAAATAAATGTTAAAAAAAATTTAATTTATTATATCTTGCAACTTACTGAATTCATTTATTACTTCTAGTTTTTTTAGTGAGGTCTTTAGTATTTTCTATGTACAGTATCATGTCATCTGCAAATACTTGACAGTTTAACTTCCTCTTCACGAATATAAAAGCCTCACTTCTTTTTTGTCTGATTGCTGGTGGTTAGGACTGCCAGTATTGCATTGAATAAAAGTAGCGAAACTGGACATCCTTCTCTTCTGCCTTGTCTCAGAGACAAAGCTCTCAGTTTTTCCCCATTGAGTATGATGTTAACTATGGATTTTTCATACATAGCCCTTACTATGTTTAAGTATGTTCCCTCTAAACCCACTCTGTTGAGAGTTTTCATCATGAATGAATGTTGAATTTTGTCAAGTGCTTTATGTTTATGTGCATCTGTTGAGATAATCATATGGTTTTTATCCTGCATTTTTTGATGTGGTATATCATGTTTATTAATTTGTGAATACTGACCCATCCTTTCAGCCCTGGAATAAATCTCACTTGAACACGGTGAATGATCTTTTTAATGTATTTATGTTCCACTGGCTAATACTTTGCTGAGGATTTCTCTATGTTCATTAGAGATACAGATATTGGCCTGGGTTCTTTTTTTTTTTTTTTTAAGTTTATTTATTTATTTTGAGAGAGACAGAGACAGCAAGGGCAGAGAGAGAGGGAGAGAGAGAAAGAGAATCCCAAGTAGGCTCCATACTGCCAGCACAGAGCCCAACGTGGAGCTCGAATTCACGAAACCGTGAGATCACGACCTGAGCCAAAACCAAGAGTCAGATGCCTATCTGACTGAGACACACAGATGCCCCACTTCTTGGGTTCATCTTGTTTGTTAATACTCTGTGCTGTTTGGACTTAGACATCTAATTCCTTCCCAAGGTTAGGAATGTTTTCAGTTACCATGTCTTCAAATAAGTTTTCTACCCCTTTCTCTCTCTTCTTCCTCTTTTGGGACCCCTATCACATGAATGTTTGTTTGCTTGATGTTGTCCAAAAGATCTGTTAACCTATCTTCATTTTTCAAACTCTTTTCTCTTTGCTGTTCAGCTTGTGTGCTTTCCATTACTTTGGGTTCCAGATCATGGATACATTCTTCTGCATCGCTAATCTTCTGTTGATTCCTTCTAGTGTGTTTTTTATTACTGTGTTCTTCAACTCTAATTGGTTCTTGTTTATTTACTATCTCTTTAGTGAAGGTATCACTGAGTTCTTCGGCTCTTGTCTCCAGCTTAGTTAGTATCTTTATGATCATTAGTTTAAATTCTTTAACAGGCATATCGCTTACCTCCATTTCATTTAGTTCTTTTTCTGAAGTTCTTTCTTGTTCTTTCTTTTGGAACATATTTCTCTGTCCCTCCATTTTACTTGACTTTCTGTATTTGTTTCTATGGATTAGGTGGAGCAGCTACTTCTCCTAAACTTGAAGGAATCGTCTTGTGTATGGTCATCCCCTATGATGACTATGTGTACTTGGTAACTTTTCCAGCTGACAAACTTTTGAGCTACTAAGTGGAGGTACCACCTGCCCACCAATATTTCACCTTAGGCAGTATCACCACTTAAGGTGCACCTTTGTGAAATTATTAGCATTAGTTGGAATTAGTGGGGAAAGATGCGGGGAGGGCACAAGTGCTAATATTAGCAAAAAGAAGCATCTCTAATTGAACTGATTGCTTTCTGTTCTTAAGCCAGATTTCCATGTACTCAATTATGAAGGATGGATAATAAATGAAAGAATGTACACAAATATTTGAACTATATTACTGAAGACTGTACCTAAAAGATTAAAAGCAATTTAGAATTTTATAATGTTTGTTAACTGACTGAACACCTGCTTTATAACACGTTAAGTTTTTAACGTATATGGCTTCCATCATGTTTCTATGAATACACGTTCATAAATTTGAGTACTTGAGAACCTCACGACATTTTTAGAGGATGTGAAGAATTTGCTTTTTTTGAGAGGAGGGGCTGTTAAACTTGCTTTCTCTCCCCAGGAATTGAGGACAGTTTTATGTATTAGTTACTTAAATTTGGCCCTACAGGTACTGGGAAACTAAAGTAGTTAGAAGAAAAGGATGTCCTAAGAGAAGGGCAGATAAAAATATTTAAATCCATCTTCAAAAAGTTAATCTCATCTTGGAGCGCCTGGGTGGCGCAGTCGGTTAAGCGTCCAACTTCAGCCAGGTCACGATCTCGCGGTCCGTGAGTTCGAGCCCCGCATCAGGCTCTGGGCTGATGGCTCAGAGCCTGGAGCCTGGTTCCGATTCTGTGTCTCCCTCTCTCTCTGCCCCTCCCTCGTTCATGCTCTGTCTCTCTCTGTCCCAAAAATAAATAAACGTTGAAAAAAAAAATTAAAAAAAAAATAAATAAAAAGTTAATCTCATCTTAAAATAAAACGAAATTTTAAGCTAATTCTATTATCCATTGTCATTGTACACCTTCCTTTTACTTTTTAAATGAAGAATCTAACTACAGTTCCCTATTTCTTGCTTCATGTGACTTTTATCATTAAAAATAATCCTCTCTAAACCATCTTGAGGTTTTTCTGCTGTTTTTGCTGTTTAAAAAACAACTCTCTCCTCCTTAATGCTTTATCCTCTTTAACCCTCTATTCCTCTGTTAGTTTTGGACAGTGACATAAGATTATGTACCAACCTGACTAGGCCAGAGTGCCCAAACATTTAGTCAAACATTATCCTCATCCAGGATTTGGTTATTTTTATCTCTCTAGCCTCTGTGTCTCTGATGGCTCTGAGAGTTTGGAGGAAGCATGGTCAGGTATTTTGTAGACTATCCCTCAATTTAGGTTTATGTGGTATTTTTCTCACAGGTTACAGGTTTTGGAGAGGAAGTACCACTTTCAACACGTCATATCAAAGGCATACATGATATAAACATGACATTACTAATGACGCTAACTTTGATCATATGGTCAAGGGAGTGTCTGCCAGATTTCTCCACTGTAAAATGACTCCCATCCACCTTCCCAGAGCCTACTCTTTGGAAGCAACGAACTAAGCTCAGCCCATACTCAAGAGCTAAGCTCTACCTCTAAAGGGGGAAATATCCATATAAATTATTTGCTATTCTATATAGGAACTTGTCTCTTCTTTCCCATTTATTGACTTAATAAAATTAATTTCTGTCTCCATGTCAGTTCTCCTTTCAACCATGAATGGCAACAGCATTTTCTCAGTGAGCAACCCCCACATACCCAATGGAACTTTGGGTTTACTTGGATTCCTTTTACTCCTGCGTGTTCTGTATCTTAGTCCTATAACAAGCTCTCCCAAGTCACTTTTTACTGCTGTTCAGACTTAGTCAATATCTTTTTCTTCTGTCATTGCTTTAATCCAGGCCATCCTCATCTTCTAGACGACTTAAATAAGCTCTGAGCACATCTCATTTTTTTTTTCCCCTCCATGTGTTTTTCGGCTCCAATCTGCCTTTCATATCACACAATCATACTGTATGAGAAAGAAATGTTTGCAGAGGTAGAAACCGTATTCTTGACTCTAGATTTGTATCTAGAATATAGAAAGTGCATAATAAATAAATGCTGAGAAGTAGAAAATACAACGATATTTTTCTTCACCACAGTAATCTCCATGGTAGGAATTAAAGACAGCCTGTAGGGGCGCCTGGGTGGCGCAGTCGGTTAAGCGTCCGACTTCAGCCAGGTCACGATCTCGCGGTCCGTGAGTTCGAGCCCCGCGTCGGGCTCTGGGCTGATGGCTCAGAGCCTGGAGCCTGTTTCCGATTCTGTGTCTCCCTCTCTCTCTGCCCCTCCCCCGTTCATGCTCTGTCTCTCTCTGTCCCAAAAATAAATAAACGTTGAAAAAAAAAATAATAAAGACAGCCTGTAAAAAATTAAATAAATAGAAATATTTAAATGTTAATTATTTTAAACCTAACATATATTGCCAAGGTGTGAATGAATGTACATGTACAAGGAGGTATGTAAATGTTAGATAAGAAAATATTTAAGGTGTTGCAAAACTATAACTAAGAAGCTAAGGAAAGAAAAATGTCTTTGTCTGGAAAAAGAATGTAGGGAGTCTAAGAATCCAGACTCCTCAACAGTCTCCCCAAACCTGATGTCCTGACCTTTCTACAGGAGAAAATCCTGACTAAAATGACATATCCTATACCACAGGGATCCAATCCTGTCTCTTGACCTGTAAGCAGGAGATAGCGTGGTATAGCTTTGCCAACTATTTATTTAACACACGAAATAAAGGATGGTAGGACAGTGGCAAAACAAAAACAAAAACAGAAAGACAAGGCAGGGAGGGGGGACAAATCTTACTCTTGTTGAGGAAATAAAAGTGTGAGTTTCCCAAATGTCATTTACTTTGCCTTGCTTTTATAAAATGCTAATAACATTTCTGACTAGAAAGAATTTTAAATTCTTATTTTTTTAATATAGGGAGATATGATTGCATAAAGGTTGAAAACTGTTTAAATCAGCAAAACACCAAAACTTCATTATTATAAAGTTCTCAAGTTTATTGCTGAGGAATGATTAACAGCTGAGATCTGTAATTCATGGTATGAAACATGAGTACTGGCTTCTTAGAGTTGCCTTTCAGAGAGAGAGAGAATTTTCTGCCTCCTTTGTTTTGTTTTGTTTTGTTTTGTTGTTGTTGTTGTTGTTGTTTGCTGGAAGGAACACAATCATCTGTGTTGTAACATCTATCTCCCTCAGCTCTAGCCTGGCTCACAGTGGTTCAGTGATGTTTGCAATGCCAGCTCGTTAGAATGTGAAATGAGCCAAGTGGCAGGTATCTCTTTATTCTAATGAAAAAAGTGAATCAAAAACATTAGAGTTTCCTAGGACATAGGACTGATCTTGATTTGGGTCACTTCGGAAGTAAAACTCCCAAAGACAAAAATCACTGCTTCCAATACTCAAACCCTATTACATACAGTGAGGTCCTGTTTGTCTCTCCCACTTTTAGTCCTACTGTGTTCCAGTGGCTTCAGGTGGGACTCATTCCTAAAAAAGTAAATCAAGTGATTCCACTCTCAGACTATACATGTGACATTCCTAAGTGTTTCGGGGACTCAGACAATAACAAACAATAAAACATTTGCAAATAATGCTGGCACAGATGCAGTAGGGATCAGAGCTGCTCGGGCTACCTTGCCACCAGGTAGAGGCCATGAAGGAAGCCAACCCTGAAGTGGAGGGAAGAGAAAAATGAGTCCAGCTAAGAGGCTGAGCTTCAGTATCTAGCTAACTCCGAAGCCACTGCTATTCCTTATTATAGTTATAAGAAGCAAATTCTCTTTTTAGCTTAATAGTTTGGAGAGGGCTTCCTGTCACTACAAAAGAGTCACACCCTTAACTGATTTAGTGAGGAACGTGTACTTACTTAAATGTCACTCAGATAAATCAAAGGTGAAGAAAAAATATTAGAGTAATTTTACTATCTTTTATTTCTTTTTTAACTTCTTTCATTTGAGAAAGGAAAAGAGCACATGTGTGCAAGCACACCAGGGGAGAGAAACAGAAGGAGAGAGAATCTCAGGCAGGCTCCATGCTCAGCGCAGAGCCTGAGGCTGGGCTCAATCTCAAGACCCTGGGATTATGACCGGAGCCAAATTCACGAGTAGGATGCTCAGCCAACTGAGCCACCTAGGTGCCGCACAGAATAATTTTACTATCTTTAATGTAACCCTGTTTATTTAAAGTTGTAATGACAACACAGTAAAGGTCTCCTTTCAAGAAATCAAATAGTATGATGCATACTATATGCAGAGTGCAATGAAGTCACTAGTCAAATTTAAGAGGATATGGGAAAAAGAAACATAATACTTTTAAGACATTAAAGTTTACTACTCTATACTCCGGCAAATGGGCCTATTTAGTTCCTAAATACAACAATTTCTGTCTAGTATCTTCTAAAAGTAACATGACGTACTTTTGTATCATTTATCTTTCTAATCTCAATGGGATCTCTCAGCCTACTAAATTATATTTCTCAATAAGGCCTAGAAGAGTTATTAAATTTTCACCTACTTATTTGAAGTCTCATCTGTTTTTTAAAAAAAAAATTTTTTTTTAACGTTTTATTTATTTTTGAGACAGAGAGAGACAGAGCATGAACGGGGGAAGGGCAGAGAGAGAGGGAGACACAGAATTGGAAGCAGGCTCCAGGCTCTGAGCCATCAGCCCAGAGCCCGACGCGGGGCTCGAACTCACGGACCGCGAGATCGTGACCTGAGCCGAAGTCGGCCGCCCAACCGACTGAGCCACCCAGGCGCCCCTCATCTGTTTTTTAATGGGCACCTGGCAAACTACTAAGTTTATATCTCAATATTAAACAAATTCTATTAATAGATCCCTGGCTACAGCTATAGTATGCTGAAATCCTAAAAAGTATTTCAATGATAGTCTCACAGCAGAACAAATCAAATGAGGTTTGAAGAACTATTAAAAATAAAATGCCTGCCTCTCTGGAAGACCCAGAAGGTGGTGACATCTAAGTACCCCTGGAAAGAAGTCATCATATTTGTTTTCTCAGAGATAGGTTTGTGAAATGAAACCAATCAAAACTCAGAGTTTTGTTGCTGCTGCAACTACTATAAGGATGCAAGAGTCAAGAGAGAAAAAACAAACAAAAAAAGTGTATTAAACAAAAAGACAAGTATAGCAACAGAACTTGCTCAAATTTTCATAACAGTGGGGCTAGATCATTGATATAAAAATGTGGTTAAGGGGTGCCTCGGTGGCTCAGTCAGTTGAGCGTCTGACTTCAGCTCAGATCATGATCTTGCGGTCTGTGGGTTCGAGCCCCACGTCGGGCTCTGTGCTGACAGCTCGGAGCCTGGAGCCTGCTTCACATTCTGTGTCTCCCTCTCTCTCTGCCCCTCCCCTGCTCATGCTCTGTCTCTGTTTCAAAAATAAATAAAAACATTAAAAAAAATTTTTTTTAAACGTGGTTAAATGTTTACAGCCTAATAAATACTAACACTCTCAATTTTTCAATTCATAGCATTTTGAATTATTCAATGCCTGGAATAACCCCAGTTTGACTTTATAATGACTATCTCAGCTGACAATGATCCTAGACATAATTCATTGTGTAAAATGTAAACATCAGTGTTGACTTTGATGCATAATAAACCAAAGCACGTTACAAAGCAGAGTTGTCAAATCACATACGGGGCAAAAATGCCATCCCTTATGGCACAACTACATTAAGTAATTAACTTCTTTTGCCTCTGTTAACCACAAGATTCAGTATGAGAGGGGACCTAAGTACCAACTCTTAAGCTTCCATTCATCACCACACCAATTTGATTCACCTTCTGCCATGTCTCTGACATACTGCTCTAAAACTCTGTTTTGCTACTCAAGACATAACTAATTTGAGACCACTAACACCAAAACCAAGAATCATAGCAAGAGTCTACTATAAATGACTAAAATATCTCATCTTCCTGTAATACTTAAATACCTTAATTCCTAGCTTGTGTAGTCCAGAGCAACATAATAAACCACATTCTTAAAGAGGAGTAGCCAGCAAAGCCACTTGTTAGATGTTAAGAAAAACTTGTCATTTCCCTAGCTATACCAGTGTGTAAATGTAACAGAAATTGGGTATTTCTTACCCAAATCTTTCTGATTTGTTTTCTTGGAAGGGGAAAATCTTTAGGAATCAAAATAATTAGATGACATCCTTTTACATCTCACCTGTAAATTTAGACTGGAGAATGTCAAATTACAATTGATTTGGTTCTCATATATAAGGTAACTTAGAAAAACGGCTTAATGTAAAAAAAAACAACTGCTGAAACCTAAAATGAGTATCAGTTACTAGATTAAGCTTTCTTCAAAATAACGTTGATATAAGAGTTGAACATTACATTTCCACTAGGCATGTCACAACTTCTGAGTAAAGGGTGGGTGATCTTCTGTCCAGGCACTACAGAAGTCTTCAGTAAGTGTTTTGGTAATCATTTTTTTTCATAACAAGCCTGAATTTTCTATACTGGTAAGCACAACAACAAACATATCTGACCAACTCAAAAGACCCAAAGATAATTCTTTTCTTAAACTGAAGAAAATCAAGTTTGTGTGTGTGTGTGTGTGTGTGTGTGTGTGTGTGTGTGTGTTTAAACTGAACATTACCCAATGACTTTAATGACTCTTGGGTTCTCCCTCCTGAAATTTGACTCCCTACCTATTTAATTTTTACAGTTCTATGTATACCTTCTATTTGCTTAATCAATAGTATCCTAAATCTAGTGTACATGTGACCTACTAGAGAAGCTTAAAAAAAAAAAAAAACCAGATGTGATAATATATTTCTTATAATGGAGGTTATCGGTTATTGGTTACTTAGAAAAAAACCCAACCAAAATCAACTCAAATTGTTGAAAAATTTAAAAATCTTCTTAAAAGCAACAAATAGCTAACAACATTATAGGTATTGCCAAGCTAGTGCTGAAAGAAAGAAGGATACCTAGAAACATAGAACTCAAAATCTCATTTTTGCCTTGAATATACTTACTATACCTATCAAAATGGGTCCTCCTTTTTGAAGGGCTATGTGGGCAGATATGAAGCCAAGATCTGCCCAAGGTAAAAAGTCTAATAAGAGATGCTCTTGCTTTAAGTTGCAGTCTCAAAAGGCTACACTTTTAAGGGCAAACTACAATTAAACTAGCTCTTCCTCAGATTTGCATTGTCTGGCCATTTCAGAAAACCTTAAAACTCTGAAACTGATTTAAGGTGATCCTGGTGTGGTGATGGGTGATGGAACTGGTAGCAGTCAGAAATGCCTAACAGAAGAAATAAAAATCCTTTCTGAAAAACAGCACTTTATCTTAGGCCCCAAATCATTCCTACAAATAATTTCCCCAAAAACCAGTGAGTGGCATACAGTAAAAATAAATAAACATACTGTGCAATAAGACATCATGAATGAGAATCAGCAGAAAGACAAAGAAACAGATCTTTAAAGACTTCAGTTATTGGTACAATTAGATAAGAGAACAATCATAATTGCCATGCTTTTAAAAAAAATGTTTATTTATTTTTGAGAGAAAGAGGGCCAGTGGGGGGGGGGGTGGCAGAAAGTGGGGCAGAGGAGCTGAAGTGGGCTCCGTGCTGACAGAAGAGAGCCCAACATGGGGCTCGAACTCATTACCATGAGATCATGACCTGAGCCAAAGATGGTCCTGCCCCCATAAATGGTATACTTAACCTTCAGAATACTAGGAAAAATCATGTAGGTAATCACCAGAATCATCAGAATACTAAGAAAAATACTAGGAAAATCATCATTTACCATTTTTATATTAAATACTTCATGAATAATTTATAGTAGAATATGTCAAAGTAGAAAACTTAATTAAAAATCTTGATATACCTTTTAACACAGTACACCCAAACGGTTATTCTGTATTATCCTGGGTTTTAAGGTATACATAACCAGCTCTTTATCAGCTGTCAGTGACAAATCTAAAGCATATCCATCTTGTAAACATTGATCCCAGATTTCAAATACATCCTTAATAGATTCCATCTCATCATTGCTTCTGCTGCTTCCTGTACTTTCATTATCAAAATGCAAAAGTTTTTAAAATTTTGATACCTCATAATTTTGTGGGAAACGGGACTGCCTCTTTGCTCTATTACCACAAAACATTTCATTTATGTATTAATAAAAGCCAATCAGAATAATAAACCCAAAGAATGTTTTCATTTCTACTTCACCTATATCCTTCTATTAATCTCTGTATACACACTTGACTTAAGCATTTGTCCACTGGTCTAGTAAATTTTAGTGCAAAAATATAATAGATGTACAAACACTGCCACATACTCTTCTAGCAAAAGATGTTCTAGGTACTTGTCATAAAATACTGCATGATGAAGACCTTCTTGATGAATAACTAATTACATGAGATGTATTTCATTTTCATCCTTAGAAATAATTTGTTCACCCACTGAATTTTTAGTTTCAGAAAATTTACCCAGGATATTGTCATTTGTATACTCCGTCCAAAATGATGTTTCTATATTATAGACCAGTACTGCCCAACAGAAATATGAGCAACATATGTAATTTTACATTTCTTAGTAACCATATTAAAAAAGTAAACAGAGGTGTGCCTGGCTGGCTCAGTTAGCATAGTGTGTGACTCTTGATCACACTGAGTTCGAGGCCCACGTTGGGTGTGAAGCCTATTTAAAAAATAAAAATAAAAAGCAATCAGCAAGACAGTATGGTACTGGCACAAAAACAGACAGACACTCAGATCAATGGAACAGAATAGAGAACCCAGAAATGGACCCACAAACATATGGCCAACTAATCTTTGACAAAGCAGGAAAGAATATTCAGTGGAATAAAGACAGTCTCTTCAGCAAGTGGGGCTGGGAAAACTGGACAGAGACATGCAGAACAATGAACCTGGACCACGTTCTTACACCACACAAAAAAAACAAACTTAAAATGGATGAAAGACCTCAAGGTAAGACAGGAAGCCATCAAAATCCTCGAGGAGAAAGCAGGCGAAAACCTCTTTGACCTTGGCCACAGCAACTTCTTACTCAACACTCTCTGGAGGCAAGGGAAACGAAAGCAAAAATGAACTACTGGGACCTCATCAAAATAAAAAGCTTCTGCACAGCGAAGGAAACAATCAGCAAAACTAAAAGGCAACCTTCGGAACGGGAGAAGATATTTGCAAACGACGTATCAGATAAAGGGTTAGTATCCAAAATCTAGAAAGAACTTACCAAACTCAACACCCACAAAACAAATAGTCCAGTGAAGAAATGGGCCAAAGACATGAATAGACACTTCTCCAAAGAAGACATCCAGATGGCCAACCGACACGTGAAAAAATGCTCAACGTCATGCGTCATCAGGGAAATACAAATCAAAACCACCACGAGATACCACCTCACCCCTGTCAGAATGGCTAACGTGAACAACTCAGGCAACCACAGATGTTGGCGAGGATGCGGAGAGAGAGGATCTCTTTTGCGCTGCTGGTGGGAACGTAAGCTGGTGCAGCCACTCTGGAAAACAGGATGGAGCTTCCTCAAAAAATCAGAAATAGAAGTACCCTAGGACCCAGCAATTGCACTACCAGGCATTTATCCAAGGGATACAGGTGTGCCGTTTCGAAGGAACACACGCACCCCAACGTTCACAGCAGCGCTAACAATAGCCAAAGTAAGGAAAGAGCCCAAATGTCCATCGATGGATGAGCGGATAAAGAAGGTGTGGTACGTATGTACAATGGAGCATTACTCGGCCATCAAAGAGAATGAAATCTTGCCGTTTGCAACCACATGGATGGAACTAGAGGGTATTATGCTAAGTGCAAGTAGTCAGCCAGAGAAAGACAAATATCCTAGGACTTCACTCATGGGAGGACTTTAAGATACAAAACAGATGAACGTAAGGGAAGGGAAGCAAAAATAACATAAAAACAGGGAGGGGGACAAAACAGAAGAGACTCTTAAATATGGAGAACAAACCGAGGGGGTTGCTGGAGGGGTTGTGGGAGGGGGGATGGGCTAAATGGATAAGGGGCATTAAGGAATCTATTCCTGAAATCACTGTTGCACTATATGCTAATTTGGAGGTAAATTTAAAAAATAAAATTAAAAAAATAAATCTATACAACCCCCCAAAATCTATTAATTAAATAAAAAAGAAAAAGTAAAAAGAAACAGGTGAAATTAATTTTAATATATTTTATTTAACCCAATATATCCAAAATGTTATTTCAACAAGTAATCAATATAAAAAATTGAGATATTTTATATTTTTTCTCTTTCCAGGTCTTGGAAATCCCATATATATTTTACACGTACAGCACATCTCAAGTCCACTTTTTAGTGCTCAATGACCTCACATAGCTGGTGGCTACCATACCAAAAAGTAGGGGCATCTGGGTGGCTCAGTCGACTGAGTGTCTGACTCTTGGTATCAGCTCAGGTCATGATCTTGTAGTCATGGGATCAAGTCCCACATGAGGCTCTGCACGGATAGCATGGAACTTGCTTGGGATTCTCTCTCTCCCACTCTCTCTGCCCTATTCTCACTCTCTCTCAAAACAAATAAAAAGCATAAATCTATAGTGCTGCTATTTGTCTCTTTACATTTCTCTCCTAATTCATATAATTGTGAAGTATTTTCTTCTGTCAATGTTCTTCTCTTTGCCAGTATGGGCAGAAAATGAAAAATTCTTAATTTTCAACTGTGTTCAACAAAAGCCTAAACTATGAAAATAGTATCTTAGAATTACCAAAGGGTGTAATGCATCCATATGGTAAGTGCAAGATAGAAACTAAATTCTCCTTGAAAGACTTCTAAGAAAGAATAAAGGCCATGAGATATCAATTCTTTTTTTTTATTTATTTTTATTTTTTTTTCAATATATGAAATTTATTGTCAAATTGGTTTCCATACAACACCCAGTGCTCATCCCAAAACGTGCCCTCCTCAATACCCATCACCCACTCTCCCCTCCCTCCCACCCCCCATCAGCCCTCAGTTTGTTCTCAGTTTTTAAGAGTCTCTTATGCTTTGGCTCTCTCCCACTCTAACCTCTTTTTTTTTTTTCCTTCCCCTCCCCCATGGGTTTCTGTTAAGTTTCTCAGGATCCACATAAGAGTGAAAACATATTGGGGCGCCTGGGTGGCGCAGTCGGTTGGGCGTCCGACTTCAGCCAGGTCACGATCTCGCGGTCCGCGAGTTCGAGCCCCGCGTCGGGCTCTGGGCTGATGGCTCAGAGCCTGGAGCCTGTTTCCGATTCTGTGTCTCCCTCTCTCTCTGCCCCTCCCCTGTTCATGCTCTGTCTCTCTCTGTCCCGAAAATAAATAAACGTTGAAAAAAAAAATTTTTTTTAAATAAAAAAAAAAGAGTGAAAACATATGGTATCTGTCTTGAGATATCAATTCTTACAAGTACTCTTCTTCAAAAGAGAAACTAAAAAACTAAAACTGGGTCCAATGGAACCTTATAGTACAGCAAAAGTTAAAGAAATGAGACAAATTTGACATAATCTTTACAGAATAAAATATAAAAAGTGATCTAGCAGATCTAGAACTGGAAGAGCCTAACAATTTTGAAAAAGAAAAGTAAAAGACACCGTACCAGATTTCAAGACTTATTATAAAGCAAATGTAATCAAGAGTGAGATACTGGCAAAGCATAGAGACAAAGGAATGAATCTATCCATGTGTTTAAAACTCACAGATTGTGTGCACACATTACACACAAAAGCAAATTTTACTACATGTAAAGTATATCTTAATGTAAAAAAGGAAAAAAATGATGAAACTATAGTAATTTAGTTTAAAAAAAGTACAAAGAGTTAAGCAGCTGGGCATAATGGAAAAGAAAACTAGTAAACTGCAAGGAAACTCAAAAGAAATTATTCAGAACATAGCATGAAGAAGTTAATAAATGTGAAATCTTCCACCACAGCAGCCAGTGAAGAACAGAACAAAAGGCTCTGTGATACCCCATGGCCATGCACCTCAACAAAGGCCACAAGATGACCAAGAACATGAGCAAGCTGAGGCACAGGCACCACTGTGGATGCCTGACGACACATACCAAATTCCTCTGGGACATGACTGGAAAGTTATGTGGCTTTGCCTCATACAAGCAGAGCACCTTGAAGCTGTTATAAGTCTCCAAGGATAAGCGGGCCCTCAGGATCAGCAAGAGAAGAGTGAGGACACACAACCAGGCCAATAGGAAACATGAAGACCTGAGCAAAGTCTTGACTGCCAAGAGGACTGCAGCTGCCAAGGACTGAGCCCTCTCCCCACTCTGTGTATATTAAAACCTTCGCAGAAATAAATAAATAAACATGGAAAAACAGTAAGAAATCTAACTTGGTTGATGTTCTAGAAGAGACAGAGTAGGGCAGTTAAGGGCTGAGAATTTTCCAGAATGGATGAAAGACACTAAACCAAAAAAAAAACAAAAAACAAAAAACTCAGGGACGCCTGGGTGGCTCAGCTGGTTGAGCGTCCAACTTGATTTTGGCTGGATCATGATCTATAGTTTGTGAGTTTGAGCCCCACATCAGGCTCTGCACTGACTCACAGAACTTGCTTGGGATTCTCTCTCTCCCCGTCTCTCTCTGCCCCTCCCTGCTCACACGTGCACTCTCTCTCTCAAAAAAATAAATAAATAAAAATAATTCAAAAATTTAAATTAAAAGAAACTCAGTAAACCCTAAGCCCAACAAATAAAAGGAAATTACCACACAGAAAAATCATAGTGAATGAGGGAAACAGAAGATATCTGAAAAGAAGCCACAGGAACTGACTGTTCAATACTAACAGTGAAAGCCAAAAGACAGTGGACAGAAGGAAATGTGCTAAAAGAAAAAATATTCCAAACTAAAATTCTCTACGGAAAGATTTTTTTTTAAGGCCACAAATTTCTCCCATTTCTTTTTGTCCCCTCCCATTTCTTTATGAACACCCTTTTGAATCTGATACTGTCAATACTCCCATCAAGGAATGGAGTCTAGGGGTGGGTGGGTGGCTCAGTTGGTCAAGCACTGAACTCTGTTTCCACTGAGGTCATTGTCTCTTGGGTCATGAGACTGACCCTTGTGTCAGGCTCTGTACTGACGGCATGGAGTCTGCTTGGGATTCTCTCTCTCCCTCTCTCTCTCACTTACACACACTCTCCTCTCTCTCCAGCTCACACACACACACACACACACACACACACACACACACTCTCTCTCTCTCTCTCTCTCTCTCTCTCTCTCTCAAAATAAATAAAGTTAAAAAAAAAAGAGAGAGATGGAGGCTAATTCCTCCACTCTTTGGAATCTTGGCTTGGCTACCCAATTTGTTCTGGTCAATGAGACGTCAGCAAATATGACAGCAAAGGTTTGTAAAGTGCTTGTGCATAGGAACTTATCATTTCTATATTGATTTTTGAAGCTAGTCACCACGTGAAGGAGTTTAGGCTGGCCAGCTGGATGATGAGAGGTATGTTGCCCAGTTACCCCTCTCACCCTAGCCGATCACCAGACATATGACTGTCTAGCCCCCAGATGACCTGACAAATGACTGTAGATACACGAATGAGCTGAGCTGACACCCTGTAAACCAGAGACAAGCCATCCCATTGAGCCCTGCCCAAATTGCTGACCTACAGATACATGGGGAAAACAGTTGTTGTTTTTGAGTCATTGAGTTGGGATGGTCTGTTATCCAGAAATAGATAATTGACACCTAGACCCAACAAAATATCTTTTAAGAATAGGGTAGAATAAAGACCTTTCCAGACAACAAAACCTGACAGCTGGCCACTAGGAGACCCTCACTAAAGGAAATTCCAAGAATGTACTGTAGGCAGAAGGAAAGTTGTCCCAAATGGAAGATCAGAGATGCAAGAAGGCATGAGGAACAAAGAAAGTGCTAAATATGAGGGTAAATCTATAAAAATATTGATTTTGTAATAAAATAATAATAGAATGAAAAAAAAATTCAATGCCAGTTGCTTTTGTAATACAATAACAACCCCTTAAAGTATTTAAAATATTAAATGCTCCAGGGGCGTCTGGGTGGCTCAGTGGGTTAAGCATCAGACTTCAGCTCAGGTCATGATCTCACGGTTCATGGGTTCGAGCCCCACATCAGGCTCTGTGCTGACAGCTCAGAGCCTGGGGTCTGCTTTGGATTCTGTGTCTCCCTCTCTCTCTGCCCCTCCTCCACTTGTGCTCTGTCTCTCCCTCTCTCTCTCAAAAAATAAATAAACATTAAATTTTTTTTTTAAATATTCAACACTCTGGGCGCCTGAGTGGCTCAGTCAGCTGAAGGTCAGATTCTTGACTTCAGCTCAGGTTATGATGCCAGGGTCATGGGATTGGACCCCGCATTGGGCTCTGGGCTCTACACTTGAGCATGGAGCCTGCTTAAGATTCCCTCCCTCTGTCCTTCCAACTCCCTTTCTCTTTCTCTCTCTCTCTCCCTCTGCCCCTCTTCCCTGCTCATGCTCTTTCTTTCTAAAAATAAAAATTAAAAAAAAAATCAATGTCAGCAATCATTCCCAGACATTCTGATTTAATTTACCTGAGACATCTAGGTATTGATAGTTTAAAAATCACCCAAAGTGCAACTAGGGTTTGGAATCACTATCTTAGGCCTTGCATATTTAAAGTTGGCATTAATCCCCACCTTCTTTCTCCTTTTATTTGGCTTGCCTTTTTTGAAGTTAATGACATGTGATTCTACACTGAAATAAGTTTTTAAAAACTTACTGTCTTCTGTAATACAAAGAGGCTCACCTTGGGAGATATTAAAGGTCTTAAAACAATTACTATGTAATTTCTAATTATTTTTCATCAAGAGGACATGACTATAAATTCACAGGGTATTCCTAGTTGCAAGCATTAAAGAAAATTTCAGCTAAGGCTAAAGCTAAACAGGTTTTCTGGTTAATGTTCTTCTACAATATACTGAACAAATAGTAACTAATATAAAGACCAGGCTACAGGCCATCTGTTAACTAAACTAACAATAACAGATCTGGATACTGTGCTACTCAAAATATTCTATGTAACTGCTCATTTTCCTAAAATTGCTCTGTTGACTAGATACAGCTGATGGTGCTTATGATCTAAATCAATACACGAACTTAAGAATTACAATAACCCTCAAAGCAAACCTTTAAAACGCTTAACTGATGAAAGATTTCCAAAGTAATGAATTCTGGCTGCAATATCAAAGTAAGAAGGAGTGAAATTAATGTAAGGAATAGGAAAATGATGCACCTAACAGACAATATAAATAAGCAGATTATATAAGCCATACCTAAATGATTTTTAAGATGCCCCATTATTTCATGTACCACTAGCAAAAAAAACTCTGCCAATTATAATTATGTTCATACAATTTAAGATGCATCCTGATTTCAAAGATGTTAAGGTAAAAAATAAAAGTGTGCTTACCACCAATAAAATATGACAAAACATTATAACCAGGCAACCAGGGGATTTTTGCCAGAAGCTGTCTAGCAGTATTAAAACTCTCAGCCAAACCAACCATACACAACCCAATTTAACATCAAAACAACAGCCTCAAGGAAACAACACTCTCTCTATGCAGCAAAGGTATCAAAGAGAAAATGTTACATCTATGGAGAAATAGCAATATTCAAATTCATTACCACCCCTAAAGCAGTATCACAAAAATGTACATACCCACCCAAGAGAGAATGCATACGTGTGCTGGTTCACGTGTGCACCATGCACATTCTCTGTCTCTCAAAAACCCAAACTAGCTTAATCAAAGTCTGCAGCGTCACACTGGCCCTAATTAATAAAAGTCCATACCAAATATAAAACTGACAAACTCAGCAAATTCCTACAAAAATGCAGGATTACTTAAAGCGATTATAGCAAAAATTGTTCTAGCTGAGATGATGCTAATTCGGATGGACTGTAACCATTAAAAAGCGATATATGTACATAATATATTATATTCTAAGACAAATTTGTCCCTACAAAGGGACATGTATAATTGCTGTCAGCTTTGCAAGCCACCAACAATCTCTACAATCTTGGTGTTTTCTTTTAACAATCTTTTAAAACTATAAAAACCACTTCTTACCTCCAGAAACTCACAAAAAAGGCTGTCGACTGGATTTAGTCCATGGGCTGTAGATTGCCAATGTCTGGTCTAAGATATAATGGGCATAAATGGGTGCTTCATAAAACAAGACTGCTAAAGAAATTAGCGAACAGATCTATTCTGGATTTTAATTTAATAGGTTTGGGAAAAATGCTTTAACAAGAACTGCTAAACCAAACCAAACCAAACCAAACCAAAACAATGAGGCCTACTGAAAAAAACTTTATTTTTATTCTTACATTTAAAATCTAATCTTTGGGGGTGTCTGGGTGGCTCAGTCGGTTGAGTGTCCAACTCTTGATTTGGGCTCAGGTCATGATCTCACAGTTTATGGGATCAAGCCCCACAATTGGGGCTGACAGTGCAGAGCCTGCTTGGGATTCTCTGTCATTCTCTCTCTGCTCCTCCCCTACTCTCTCTCTCTCTCTCTCTCTCTCTCTCTCTGTCTCTCTCTCAAAATAAATAAATAAACTTAAAAAGTTTTTTTAAATAAAATCCAATCCTTGACAAGGTTCTGTTTATGCATAGGAACCTGAATGAGTAGCTGAAGAAATATTTTATTTTACTTCTTAGAGAAATCATGTATCAATTCTAATGTAGGAAAATAGACATTGAACTCTTACTGAGGTCAAACCATTTTTCTAATGACTTCTATCATACTTTATATATTGGACCCCACCCTCCACAAACCTGGACTTCAACAAAAATACACAAAGAATACGTTTCAGAGGATTATCCTATCCACTTTGCTAATAGCAAAGCCTATACAGGTTCTATAAACGTCAAGAAAGAGAAATGAATCTCTAAGATCAGTAAAATGCCAAAGCTAGGGCAACAGCTTTTGTATTAGTGCTGCCTGGTATACTTGTTTATAAAGGGAAAAATAAATCCATAGGGAGTTTTATATAAATGGTGTTTTCAGTAGTATTAAACTTAAAACTGATGCCAATTCAGATAAATCTCTGTCAAAGTGACCCAGATATAGGCTTAGCTGTTCCTATGTAGAAGGAAACATTTCCCAATTTAAAAACTAGATTTACACACGTTCTAAGTAAATCTATTCCCATCAATTGTTTGAATCACAAAGGAAATCACAAAGGTAGACTCTAGAAATGTCTTCTGACCAAAGAACTCTGCAAAGTTAAAATGGGCCATGACTATGGATCGAGAAAGAAACATAGCTAAAGGAGTGTAATCTGTAACGACTGTAATCTGTAATGAGAATCCCACATACAATGACAAAAAGTATAAAACATCAAAGCAGGGGGATCACATGTTTTGCTCTAAGTATTCTGACTTCACGCTAAAATGTTCTTATAGCAATCACTTAGACTTGTTTTCTGTTCTCTGTTAAAGCTAAAAGGATGAATAAAACACAACTTTGGTTGATTTTTGCTTTTGTTGTTTTTTTTTTTTTTTAACCAACCAGACCTAAAGGCAATGAGTTTGATCTCTCTTTTGGAAAACTATTTACTTATATGAGTATGTTGATGACTCATGATGATGAATAAAAATGAGACAGAGACAAAAAGGAAATGGACCAAAATTGATCTCATTAAAGTAGGTAAAAGCTTTCTGCAGAACTGAGCCAATTAATACCATATTCTACATCTACAGACTTGTCTGAATACTGTCTGTGGTATAGCAGTCTATTTTATCCTTTGCTTTGTAGGATTTCTTGCTCTATTAAGTTCAATTTCAAAGTAACATACTGTCAAGTGTGCTTTATGAGGACTAAATGTAAATCATTGTAATAAATCAATAGATAACATCTAATATTAAAAAGTAACAAGAGAACAACATAAATATTCTACTTAAAAATTAGGTAATGCATAAATAAATGCTTAAAATGAGTTCAAAGTGGGGAGAGCTAAAATAGAGATTACAGTTTTCCATTATAAACTGGTAGCACTCTGACTTGTATAATCATGTATTAAAACTATGTATGTATTACTTGAATAAAAAAGGATGGGTGGGGCACCTGGATGGCTCAGTCAGTTAAACATCCAAACTCAGGCTTAGGTCATGATATTATCGTTTGTGAGGTTTGAGCCTCCCAAGGAGCTCTCTGCTATGGCATGGAGCCCACTTCAGATCCTCTGTCCCCCCCACTTCTCTCTGCCCCTCCCTACTCATACTCATACTCATTCTCTCTCTCAAAATAAATAAACTTAAAAAAAAGAATTCACTTAAAAAAAGTGGGAGAGGGAAAAAAGACTAAAGCCATATGCCTGCCAGGAAATACAGTGTCTATGTGAGACTATGGGAGCATCTTCTGAACTTGTACCACTATTCTGCTCTGCTGTGGTTCAGTATGCAAAAAGTTACCCAGTCTAGAAATATTGGCTTGGTTTGGTTTTCTTAATTTCTCCCAAAATACCATTTACATAGATTATCCTGAGTCCTCTAGTTAAAACAAGATTTAAGAAAAGACCTTTCAGGGACACCTGGGTGGCTCGTCCGGTAAGCATCCAACTCTTGGTTTTGGATCAGGTCATCATCACATGGTTTTTTGAGTTCGAGCCCCAATGTCGGGCTCCATGCTGACAGTGCAGAGCTGCTTGGGATTTTCTGTCTCCCTCTCTCTCTGCCCTTCCCCTCTTGAGCTGTCTCTCTCTCAAATAAATAAACTTAAAAAAAAAAAAAAAGACTCTATGAAACAATGTTTTCACCAAGATGACACGGTCTTACAAGGCATTTCAGTAATCTTTAACTAGTTGGAAATAGGTTAATGTGTCCTGATCCTGAAAACTGTTTTAAGAGCCAGCTCTTAATAATCCATATAAATGGGTTGGGATCATGAATCAGACGGTTCAAGGCTACCCCAGAAATGTTAAGTAGTGATAACACACTAGGATTTGAAAATTTATTTATTTTATTTTTTTTTATTTTAAAATTCTTTTTTTTTTTCAACGTTTATTATTTTTGGGACAG